>NC_073378.1:135765527-135793027 GCF_028641065.1 Leucoraja erinaceus | reverse complement strand
GATTGGTCTCTTCCCGTCACTCCCCGGGACGTTCCGCCCCTTCCTGTGCCATCGTGTCTTTACTGGAGCTGAGGGATGCTAGGTTGGCCGGCGCAGGTCTCCAACCTGGCACAATTTTCGGAGGGTCCGGAAGTGGCCCGGCGCGGTGCAGCGATGTAGCCAAACGGAAAGCAGAGAGTCTGATCCTGGCAGAGGAGAGCGTCCAGCACCCGCTGTGGGTCCCAAACGCACCACCATCACAACACCCTGCAGCTCCAGACCCTTCCTCGCTGGCTCCTGCCCCCCTCTCCTCCATGGTTCTTCCCCCGTCTCTTCTCCGAGCTCTCCCCCCCCCCCCCCCCACAAGCCAGCGCGGCTATAGCTCCTGGTGCTTCCGGGCCGAGCTGAGGACCCCAGGCCTGACTCTCAGGGCACCCACGGCTGATGCTCCTCCAGGGCACACAGGAAGGGAGAGGAGCGGCAACCTCAAGATCCTGGGGATGGGAGGAGGGTGTGTGTGGGGGAGGAGAAGGGGATAGAGGGAGAGGACAGGGGAGTAGAGGATGAGGGGTGGGGGAGGTGAGGAGTGAGTGTGGGGGAGGAGAGGGAATAGGGGGGAGAGGAGTGACTGAGGGTAGGGGTGAAGGAGGGATTGGGGTGGGGAGGAGAGGGAAAAGAAGAGGGAGGAGGTGAGGGGGAGAGTGGGGGGGGAGGAGGGGGGATTGAGGGAGAGGACGGGGGGGAGCAGAGCAGAGGAGGGGTGTGGGGGAGGTAGGGAGGGATAGTTGGGGGGGGGGGGGTGACTAGGTTAGTGAGGGAGGGGTGTGGGGGGAGGATAGGAGATAGGGGGGGGGGTAGGGAGGGGAGAGGAGTTATGGAGGGAGGCAGGGTAGGGGAAAGGAGAGGGAGAGAGGTGAGGTGGGGGTTGGGGGAGGGGAGGAGGAGACGGGAAAGAAGAGTGGGGGGAGAGAGTTCTAGGGGTGAGGGGAAATGAGCTGCGCCTGTGCAGTTGGGGGCTATGTGTGAGTGGTGGAATATTGCGTTGGGGACCAAGCCTCCCGCGTGACAGGGACCCAACGGGTCCCACTTAGTCTGGTATTATTTAAAGGGCATGTGGACAGGTGCAGGCTGAGATATATTTGGAGTATTGAGAGCAGTTTGACCACCAGGTGGCAATGTACGTGGCAGCCTCGCCAACAGCCTGTCTCATCCCTGTCTTCTTTGCTTTTAGTTTATTTTATTTGTATGTTTTGATGGCTCTTTAGTTTTGTGTTATGTGGGGTTTGGCGGGTTGGGGAAAACTTTTTAAATCTCTTTCCTCGACGGAGATGCAACTTTTTTCGTCTCGTATCACTGTCCGCACCGCGCCTAACATCGTGGAGTTGGCGTTCCCTTTCGTAGGGATCGTCTTCGGGAGCTCCAATCACGGGGGCTTTGGTCGCTCCGACACGAGGGCTTCAATCACACACTGACACGAGGGCTTCAATCACCCCGACACGAGGGCTTCAATCACACACTGACACGAGGGCTTCAATCACACACCGACACGAGGGCTTCAATCACACACTGACACGAGGGCTTCAATCACCCCGACACGAGGGCTTCAATCACACACCGACACGAGGGCTTCAATCACCCCGACACGAGGGCTTCAATCACACACCGACACGAGGGCTTCAATCACACACTGACACGAGGGCTTCAATCACATCCCGACACGAGGGCTTCAATCACACACTGACACGAGGGCTTCAATCACACACTGACACGAGGGCTTCAATCACACACACTGACACGAGGGCTTCAATCACACACTGACACGAGGGCTTTCAATCACGACACGAGGGCTTCTGACACGAGGGCTTCAATCACACACTGACACGAGGGCTTTCCGACACGAGGGCTTCAATCACACACTGACACGAGGGCTTCAATCACATGACACGAGGGCTTCAATCACACACTGACACGAGGGCTTCAATCACACACACCCCGACACGAGGGCTTCAATCACACACTGACACGAGGGCTTCAATCAACACACTGACACGAGGGCTTCATCACACACTGACACGAGGGCTTCAATCATCACCGACACGAGGGACACGACACGAGGGCTTCAATCACACACCGACACGAGGGCTTCAATCACACACTGACACGAGGGCTTCAATCACACCCCGACACGAGGGCTTCAATCACACCCGACACGAGGGCTTCAATCACACACCGACACGAGGGCTTCAATCACACCGACACGAGGGCTTCAATCACCCCGACACGAGGGCTTCACACCGACACGAGGGCTTCAATCACACACGGACACGAGGGCTTCAATCACACACGGACACGAGGGCTTCAATCACACACTGACACGAGGGCCTCAATCACACACTGACACGAGGGCTTCAATCACACACAGACACGAGGGCTTCAATCACCCCGACACGAGGGCTTCAATCACACACTGACACGAGGGCTTCAATCACACACTGACACGAGGGCTTCAATCACACACTGACACGAGGGCTTCAATCACACACCGACACGAGGGCTTCAATCACACACCGACACGAGGGCTTCAATCACACACCGACACGAGGGCTTCAATCACACACTGACACGAGGGCTTCAATCACACACCGACACGAGGGCTTCAATCACACACTGACACGAGGGCTTCTATCACTCACAGACACGAGGGCTTCAATCACACACTGTCACGCGGGCTTCAATCACACACTGACACGAGGGCTTCAATCACACACTGACACGAGGGCTTCAATCACACACTGACACGAGGGCTTCAATCACACACTGACACGAGGGCTTCCGACACGAGGGCTTCAATCACACACTGACACGAGGGCTTCAATCACACACCGACACGAGGGCTTCAACCCGACACGAGGGCTTGACACGAGGGCTTCAATCACACCCGACACGAGGGCTTCAATCACACCCGACACGAGGGCTTCAAATCACACGAGGGCTTCAATGACACGAGGGCTTCTTCAATCACACACTGACACGAGGGCTTCAATCACACACTGACACGAGGGCTTCAATCACACCCCGACACGAGGGCTTCAATCACACCCGACACGAGGGCTTCACACCCCGACACGAGGGCTTCAATCACACCCGACACGAGGGCTTCAATCACACACCGACACGAGGGCTTTCAATCACACACCGACACGAGGGCTTCAATCACCCCGACACGAGGGCTTCAATCACACCGACACGAGGGCTTCAATCACACACCGACACGAGGGCTTCAATCACCCCGACACGAGGGCTTCAATCACACACCGACACGAGGGCTTCAATCACACACTGACACGAGGGCTTCAATCACACACGGACACGAGGGCTTCAATCACACCCCGACACGAGGGCTTCAATCACACACCCGACACCACACCCGACACGAGGGCTTCAATCACACACACTGACACGAGGGCTTCAATCACACACTGACACGAGGGCTTCAATCACACCCCGACACGAGGGCTTCAATCACACACCGACACGAGGGCTTCAATCACACCCGACACGAGGGCTTCAATCACACACCGACACGAGGGCTTCAATCACACACCGACACGAGGGCTTCAAATCAGGGCTTCATCACACCGACACGAGGGCTTCAATCACACAGGGCTTCAATGACACGAGGGCTTCAATCACCCCGACACGAGGGCTTCAATCACACTGACTGACACGAGGGCTTCAATCACACCCGACACGAGGGCTTCAATCACCGACACGAGGGACACGACGGGCTTCAATCACACACTGACACGAGGGCTTCAATCACACCCGACACGACGAGGCTTCAATCACACCCGACACGAGGGCTTCAATCACACACTGACACGAGGGCTTCAACCGACACGAGGGCTTCACCCCGACACGAGGGCTTTCACCCCGACAATCACACCCCGACACGAGGGCTTCAATCACACCCGACACGAGGGCTTCAATCACACACCGACACGAGGGCTTCAATCACACACTGACACGAGGGCTTCAATCACACACTGACACGAGGGCTTCAATCACACACTGACACGAGGGGCTTCAATCACACACACCGACACGAGGGCTTCAATCGACACGAGGGCTTCAATCACACACCGACACGAGGGCTTCAATCACACACCGACACGAGGGCTTCAATCACACACCGACACGAGGGCTTCAATCACACACACTGACACGAGGGCTTCAATCACACACCGACACGAGGGCTTCAATCACACACCGACACGAGGGCTTCAATCACACACTGACACGAGGGCTTCAATCACACACCCCGACACGAGGGCTTCAATCACACGACACTGACACGAGGGCTTCAATCACACCGACACGAGGGCTTCAATCACACACCGACACGAGGGCTTCAATCACATCACAATCACCGACACGAGGGCTTCAATCACACCACTGACACGAGGGCTTCAATCACACACCGACACGAGGGCTTCAATCACACCGACACGAGGGCTTTAATCACCAGAGAGGGCTTCAATCACACACGGACACGAGGGCTTCAATCACACACTGACACGAGGGCTTCAATCACACACTGACACGAGGGCTTTCACATGACACGAGGGCTTCACACACTGACACGAGGGCTTCTTCAATCACACACTGACACGAGGGCTTCAATCACACACTGACACGAGGGGCTTCAATCACACACCGACACGAGGGCTTCAATCACCCCGACACGAGGGCTTCAATCACACACCGACACGAGGGCTTCAATCACCACACCGACACGAGGGCTTCAATCACACACTGACACGAGGGCTTCAATCACACACTGACACGAGGGCTTCAATCACACACTGACACGAGGGGCTTCAATCACACACTGACACGAGGGCTTCAATCAACACACCTGACACGAGGGCTTCAATCACACCCCGACACGAGGGCTTCAATCACACGACACGGGCTTCAACACGACACGAGGGCTTCAATCACACACTGACACGAGGGCTTCAATCACACACCGACACGAGGGCTTCAACTCACACGAGGCTTCAATCACACACCGACACGAGGGCTTCAATCACACACGACACGGGCTTCAATCACACACTGACACGAGGGCTTCAATCACACACTGACACGAGGGCTTCAATCACACACCGACACGAGGGCTTCAATCACACACCGACACGAGGGCCTCAATCACACACTGACGCGGGGGCCAAAATCACACAGACACGAGGGGGCCACAAACACACCGACACAAGGGCTTCAATCACACACCGACACGAGGGCTTCAATCACACACTGACACGAGGGCTTCAATCACACACTGACACGAGGGCTTCAATCACACACCGACACGAGGGCTTCAATCACACACTGACACGAGGGCTTCAATCACACACTGACGCGAGGGCTTCAATCACACACTGACACGAGGGCTTAAATCACCCCGACACGAGGGCTTCAATCACACCCCGACACGAGGGCTTCAATCACACACTGACACGAGGGCTTCAATCACCCCGACACGAGGGCTTCAATCACACCCGACACGAGGGCTTCAATCACACCCGACACGAGGGCTTCAATCACACGAGGGCTTCAACACGACACGAGGGCTTCAATCACCCCGACACGAGGGACACACACACTGACACGAGGGCTTCAATCACACACTGACACGAGGGCTTCAATCACACCCCGACACGAGGGCTTCAATCACACACCGACACGAGGGCTTCAATCACACACCGACACGAGGGCTTCAATCACACACTGACACGAGGGCTTCAATCACACCCGACACGAGGGCTTCAATCACACCCCGACACGAGGGCTTTCAATCACCCCGACACGAGGGCTTCAATTCACGAGGGCTTCAACACACACTGACACGAGGGCTTCAATCACACACCGACACGAGGGCTTCAATCACACCCCGACACGAGGGCTTCAATCACACACACGACACGAGGGCTTCAATCACAATCACCCGACACGAGGGCTTCAATCACGAGGGCTTCACCCCGACACGAGGGCTTCAATCACACACTGACACGAGGGCTTCAATCACACACTGACACGAGGGCTTCAATCACACACTGACACGAGGGCTTCAATCACACACTGACACGAGGGCTTCAATCACCCCGACACGAGGGCTTCAATCACATCGACACGAGGGCTTCAATCACACACCGACACGAGGGCTTCAATCACACACCGACACGAGGGCTTCAATCACACACTGACACGAGGGCTTCAATCACACACTGACACGAGGGCTTCAATCACACCCTGACACGAGGGCTTCAATCACACACTGACACGAGGGCTTCAATCACACACCGACACGAGGGCTTCAATCACACCCCGACACGAGGGCTTCATCATCACCCCGACACGAGGGCTTCAATCACACCCGACACGACGAGGGCTTCAATCACCCCGACACGAGGGCTTCAATCACACACGACACGAGGGCTTCAATCACACACCGACACGAGGGCTTCAATCACACACCCGACACGAGGGCTTCAATCACACACTGACACGAGGGCTTCAATCACACACACCGACACGAGGGCTTCAACACACCGACACAGGGCTTCAACACACCGACACGAGGGCTTCAATCACACACGACACGAGGGCTTCAATCACACACCGACACGAGGGCTTCAATCACCCCGACACGAGGGCTTCATCACACACCGACACGAGGGCTTCAATCACACACCTGACACGAGGGCTTCAATCACCACACACACCGACACGAGGGCTTCAATCACACCCCGACACGAGGGCTTCAATCACACACCGACACGAGGGCTTCAATCACACACCGACACGAGGGCTTCAATCACACACCGACACGAGGGCTTCAATCACACACCGACACGAGGGCTTCAATCACACCCCGACACGAGGGCTTCAATCACACACTGACACGAGGGCTTCAATCACACACCGACACGAGGGCTTCAATCACACCCGACACGAGGGCTTCAATCACCCCGACACGAGGGCTTCAATCACCCCGACACGAGGGCTTCAATCACACGACTGACACGAGGGCTTCAATCACACACTGACACGAGGGCTTCAATCACACACGAGGGACACGAGGGCTTCAATCACACACTGACACGAGGGCTTCAATCACACACCGACACGAGACACGAGGGCTTCAATCACACACACCGACACGAGGGCTTCAATCACACCCGACACGAGGGCTTCAATCACACACCGACACGAGGGCTTCAATCACACACCGACACGAGGGCTTCATCACACACCGACACGAGGGCTTCAATCACAACCGACACGAGGGCTTCAATCAATCAGGGCCCGACACGAGGGCTTCAATCACACACACCGACACGAGGGCTTCAATCACACACCGACGACACGAGGGCTTCAATCACACACTGACACGAGGGCTTCAATCACACACCTGACACGAGGGCTTCAATCATCACCCCGACACGAGGGCTTCAATCACACCCCGACACGAGGGCTTCAATCACACCGACACGAGGGCTTCAATCACACACACGACACGAGGGCTTCAATCACACCCCGACACGAGGGCTTCAATCACACACTGACACGAGGGCTTCAATCACACCCCGACACGAGGGCTTCAATCACACACCGACACGAGGGCTTCAATCACCCCGACACGAGGGCTTCAATCACCCCGACACGAGGGCTTCAATCACCCCGACACGAGGGCTTCAATCACCCCGACACGAGGGCTTCAATCACCCCGACACGAGGGCTTCAATCACACACCGACACGAGGGCTTCAATCACACACGGACACGAGGGCTTCAATCACACACCGACGCGAGGGCTTCTCACACACCGACACGGGGGCTTCAATCACACACCGACACGAGGGCTTCAATCACACACCGACACGAGGGCTTCAATCACACACTGACACGAGGGCTTCAATCACACCCGACACGAGGGCTTCAATCACACCCGACACGAGGGCTTCAATCACACACTGACACGAGGGCTTCAATCACACCCGACACGACACGACACGAGGGCTTCAATCACACCGACACAGGGCTTCAATCACACCCGACACGAGGGCTTCAATCACCCCGACACGAGGGCTTCAATCACACACACGACACGAGGGCTTCAATCACACACACCGACACGAGGGCTTCAATCACACACTGACACGAGGGCTTCAATCACACCCGACACGAGGGCTTCAATCACACCGACACGAGGGCTTCAATCACACACTGACACGAGGGGACACGACACGAGGGCTTCAATCACCCCGACACGAGGGCTTCAATCACACACGACACGAGGGCTTCAATCACACCCCGACACGAGGGCTTCAATCACCGACACGAGGGCTTCAATCACCCCGACACGAGGGCTTCAATCACACACCCCGACACGAGGGCTTTCAATCACCCCGACACGAGGGCTTTCAATCACACACCGACACGAGGGCTTCAATCACCCCGACACGAGGGCTTCTTCAATCACACACTGACACGAGGGCTTCAATCACCCCGACACGAGGGCTTCACACACGAGGGCCAATCACACACGAGGGCTTCAATCACCACCGACACGAGGGCTTCAATCACACACGACACGAGGGCTTCAATCACACACCGACACGAGGGCTTCTTCAGGGCTTCAATCACACCGACACGAGGGCTTCAATCACACACGACACGAGGGCTTCAATCAATCACCACGAGGGCTTCAATCACACCCGACACGAGGGCTTCAATCATCACACCGACACGAGGGCTTCAATCACACACCGACACGAGGGCTTCAATCACACCCCGACACGAGGGCTTCAATCACACACTGACACGAGGGCTTCAATCACACACCCGACACGAGGGCTTCAATCACCCCGACACGAGGGCTTCAATCACACACGACACGAGGGCTTCAATCACACACGACACGAGGGCTTCAATCACACCCGACACGAGGGCTTCAATCACACACCGACACGAGGGCTTCAATCACACCGACACGAGGGCTTCAATCACACACCGACACGAGGGCTTCAATCACACCCGACACGAGGGCTTCAATCACACACCGACACGAGGGCTTCAATCACACCCCCGACACGAGGGCTTCAATCACACACACCGACACGAGGGCTTCAATCACACACGACACGAGGGCTTCAATCACACACTGACACGAGGGCTTCAATCACACACTGACACGAGGGCTTCAATCACACACCGACACGAGGGCTTCAATCACACCGACACGAGGGCTTCAATCACCCCGACACGAGGGCTTCAATCACACCGACACGAGGGCTTCAATCACCACGACACGAGGGCTTCAATCACACACTGACACGAGGGCTTCAATCACACACTGACACGAGGGCTTCAATCACACGAGGGCTTCAATCACACACTGACACGAGGGCTTCAATCACACACTGACACGAGGGCTTCAATCACACACTGACACGAGGGCTTCAATCACACCCCGACACGAGGGCTTCAATCACCCCGACACGAGGGCTTCAATCACACACTGACACGACACGACGGGCTTCAATCACACCCGACACGAGGGCTTCAATCACACACCGACACGAGGGCTTCAATCACACACTGACACGAGGGCTTCATCACACCCCGACACGAGGGCTTCAATCACCCCGACACGAGGGCTTCAATCACACACCGACACGAGGGCTTCAATCACACCCCGACACGAGGGCTTCAATCACACACTGACACGAGGGCTTCAATCACACACTGACACGAGGGCTTCAATCACACACTGACACGAGGGCTTCAATCACACCCGACACGAGGGCTTCAATCACACACCGACACGAGGGCTTCAATCACACCCCGACACGAGGGCTTCAATCACCCCGACACGAGGGCTTCAATCACCCCGACACGAGGGCTTCAATCACACCTGACACGAGGGCTTCAATCACACACTGACACGAGGGCTTTCACACATCACACACTGACACGAGGGCTTCAATCACACACCCGACACGAGGGCTTCAATCACACACTGACACGAGGGCTTCAATCACACACACGACACGAGGGCTTCAATCACACACACACGAGGGCTTCAATCACACACTGACACGAGGGCTTCAATCACACACTGACACGAGGGCTTCAATGACAAGGGCTTCAACACGACACGGGCTTCAATCACCCTGACACGAGGGCTTCAATCACACACTGACACGAGGGCTTCAATCACACACTGACACGAGGGCTTCAATCACCCCGACACGAGGGCTTCAATCACACACACGAGGGACACGAGGGCTTCAATCACACCGACACGAGGGCTTCAATCACACGAGGGCTTCAATCACCGACACGAGGGCTTCAATCACACCCGACACGAGGGCTTCAATCACCACCGACACGAGGGCTTCAATCATCACACACTGACACGAGGGCTTCAATCACACACCCGACACGAGGGCTTCAATCACACACGACACGAGGGCTTCAATCACACACTGACACGAGGGCTTCAATCACACACGGACACGAGGGCTTCAATCACACACGGACACGAGGGCTTCAATCACCCCGACACGAGGGCTTCACCCCGACACGAGGGCTTCAATCACACACTGACACGAGGGCTTCAATCACCCCGACACGAGGGCTTCAATCACACACTGACACGAGGGCTTCAATCACCCCGACACGAGGGCTTCAATCACACACCGACACGAGGGCTCAATCAATCACTGACACGAGGGATCACACACTGACACGAGGGCTTCAATCACACACTGACACGAGGGCTTCAATCACACACCGACACGAGGGCTTCAATCACACCCCGACACGAGGGCTTCAATCACACCCCGACACGAGGGCTTCAATCACACACCGACACGAGGGCTTCAATCACACCGACACGAGGGCTTCAATCACACACGACACGAGGGCTTCAATCAATCACACACCGACACGAGGGCTTCAATCACACACGACACGAGGGCTTCAACACGACGAGGGCTTCAATCACACCCTGACACGAGGGCTTCAATCACACACTGACACGAGGGCTTCAATCACACACGACACGAGGGCTTCAATCACACACACCGACACGAGGGCTTCAATCACACACTGACACGAGGGCTTCAATCAATCACCACGAGGGCTTCAATCACACGACGGGCTTCAATCGACACGAGGGCTTCAATCACCCGACACGAGGGCTTCAATCACACCCGACACGAGGGCTTCAATCACCCCGACACGAGGGCTTCAATCACCCCGACACGAGGGCTTCAATCACCCCGACACGAGGGCTTCAATCACACACGACACGAGGGCTTCAATCACCCCGACACGAGGGCTTCAATCACCGACCGAGGGATCACGAGGGCTTCAATCACACCCCGACACGAGGGCTTCAATCACCACACACGAGGGACACGAGAGGGCTTCAATCACACACCGACACGAGGGCTTCAATCACCCGACACGAGGGCTTCAATCACACACCGACACGACGAGGGCTTCAATCACCCCGACACGAGGGCTTCAATCACACACCGACACGAGGGCTTCAATCACACACTGACACGAGGGCTTCAATCACACACACTGACACGAGGGCTTTCAATCACACACTGACACGAGGGCTTCAATCAATCACCCACACTGACACGAGGCTTCAATCAACCACGACACACCGACACGAGGGCTTCAATCACACACCGACACGGGGCTTCAATCACACAATCACACCCTGACACAGAGGGCTTCAATCACCACCGACACGAGGGCTTCAATCACACCCGACACGAGGGCTTCAATCACACCCGACACGAGGGCTTCAATCACCCCGACACGAGGGCTTCAATCACACACTGACACGAGGGCTTCAATCACCCCGACACGAGGGCTTCAATCACCCCGACACGAGGGCTTCAATCACCCCGACACGAGGGCTTCAATCACACACTGACACGAGGGCTTCAATCACACACTGACACGAGGGCTTCAATCACACACTGACACGAGGGCTTCAATCACACCGACACGAGGGCTTCAATCACACACCCGACACGAGGGCTTCAATCACACCCGACACGAGGGCTTCAATCACACCCGACACGACGAGGGCTTCAATCACACACCGACACGAGGGCTTCAATCACACACTGACACGAGGGCTTCAATCACACACCGACACGAGGGCTTCAATCACCCCGACACGAGGGCTTCACGAATCACACACTGACACGAGGGCTTCAATCACACCCCGACACGAGAGGGCTTCAATCACACACCGACACGAGGGCTTCAATCACACACTGACACGAGGGCTTCAATCACACCGACACGAGGGCTTCAATCACTGACACGAGGGCTTCAACACGACACGAGGCTTCAATCACACACGGACACGAGGGCTTTCACACCGACACGAGGGCTTCAATCACACACTGACACGAGGGCTTCAATCACCCCGACACGAGGGCTTCAATCACACACTGACACGAGGGCTTCAATCACACACCGACACGAGGGCTTCAATCACACACTGACACGAGGGCTTCAATCACACACTGACACGAGGGCTTCAATCACCCCGACACGAGGGCTTCAATCACACACTGACACGAGGGCTTCAATCACACACTGACACGAGGGCTTCAATCACACCGACACGGGAGAAAAGGAGGAAGATAAAAGTTATTTGACTTCCATCACAGTGGGGAACGTGAGGTCACCAAAATACAAGATGGACGTGCTGCCTGCACTGGTGAGGACTCGGAGGGAGTTCCGTGACTGCAGTGATCTCGGTGTTGGCAGTGTAAGACCACATCTGGAGTATTGTGTACAGTTTTGGTCTCCTAATTTGAGGAAGGACATCCTTGTGATTGAGGCAGTGCAGCGTAGGTTCACGAGATTGATCCCTGGGATGGCGGGACTGTCATACGAGGAAAGATTGAAAAGACTAGGCTTGTATTCACTGGAGTTTAGAAGGATGAGGGGAGATCTTATAGAAACATATAAAATTATAAAAGGACTGGACAAGCTAGATGCAGGAAAAATGTTCCCGATGTTGAGCGAATCCAGAACCAGGGGCCACAGTCTTAGA
Source organism: Leucoraja erinaceus (assembly GCF_028641065.1). Classification (NCBI taxonomy): domain Eukaryota; kingdom Metazoa; phylum Chordata; class Chondrichthyes; order Rajiformes; family Rajidae; genus Leucoraja; species Leucoraja erinaceus. The sequence continues at coordinate 135,779,881 of NC_073378.1, read as the reverse complement.
ATAAAGGGGAGGTAATTTAAGACTGAGGTGAGAAAAAACTTTTTCACCCAGAGAGCTGTGAATTTATGGAATTCCCTGCCACAGAGGGCAGTGGAGGCCAAGTCACTGGATGGATTTAAGAGAGAGTTAGATAGAGCTCTAGGGGCTAGTGGAGTCAGGGGATATGGGGAGAAGGCAGGCACGGGTTCTTGATTGGGGACGATCAGCCATGATCACAACGAATGGCGGTGCCGGCTCGAAGGGCCGAATGGCCTCCTCCAGCAAATAGAGACCCAGCCTACTCAACCTCTCCCTATAGATCAGACCCTTGCAACATCCTCGTAAATCTTCTCTGAACCCTTTCAAGCTTGACAACATCTTTCTATAACATAGTGCCCAGAACTGAACACAATACTGTAAATGTGGTTTCACCAATGTCTTTTTCAACTGCAACATGACCTCCCAACTTCTTAACTCAATGCTCTGACTGATGAAGGCCATAACTAGAGAACCATGCCCTTGTTCTTTGAACATAGCATCACAGGTAGATAGGGTGATGAAGAATTGTAAAATATCTCCAGTGTGCAGGATCGTGCTAGTGTAGGAGCTGGTCGGCACGGACTCGATGGGCCGAAGGGACCCATTTCCGCACCGTATCACGGACATCTGGCAAGAGGTACAGAAGTGTGAAAACGCACACCTCCAGATTCAGGGACAGTTTCTTCCCAACTGTTACGGCAACTGAACCGTCTTATCACTAACTAGAGAGTCCTGGTCCTGAGCTACCATCTACCTCATTGGTGACCCTCGGACTATCTTTGATCAGCCTTTTCTGGCTTTACCTTGCACTAGTTATTCACCTTTTATCCCTCTATCCTGTATCTGTACACTGTGGACAGCTCAATTGTAATCATGTCGTCTGTCCACTGACTGGTTAAACTTTTCACTCAACCTCAGTACACATGACAGTGACCTAACCCACACCGGCCCAACCCACACCGGCCCAACCCACACCGGCCCAACACACACCGACCCAACACACACCGACCCAACACACACCGACCCAACACACACCGACCCAACACACCGACCCAACACACACCGACCCAACACACACCGACCCGACCCACACACACACCACTCCGACACACTCACCACCCAACCCAACACCCACCGACCCAACCCACACCGACCCAACCCACACCGACCCAACCCGCACCGACCCAACACGCACCGACCCAACCCACACCGACCCCCACCCACACCGACCGACAACCCACACACACCCACACCGACCCCGTCCCACACCGACCCGTCCCACACCGACCCAACCCACACCGACCCACCCACACCGACGACCAACACACACTGACCCAACACCGACCCACACACACGACCCACACACACAACCACACGACCCACACACTGACCCAACCCACACCACACCCAACCCACACCCACACCCGACCCAACGACCACACACCGACCCAACCCACACCGACACCAACCCACACACACCCCAACCCACACCCACACCGACCCACCCCACCCGACCCCCACACACCGACCCACCCACACCGACCCAACCCACACCCACACCACACCCAACCCCACCGACCCACCCACCCAACACCACACCGACCCAACCCAACACCACACCGACCCAACCCACACCGACCCACCGACCCACACCGACCCAACCCACACCGACCCAACCCACACCGACCCCAACCCACACCGACCCACCCACCCACCCACCCCAACCCACACGACCCAACCCACACCGACCCAACCCACACCGACCCAACCCACACCGACCCAACCCGCACCCCACACCAACCCACACCGACCCAACCCACACCGACCTAACCCACACCCGACACCAACCCACACCGACCCAACCCACACCGACCCAACCCACACTGACCCAACCCAACACACTGACCCAACCCAACACACTAACCCAACCCACACTAACCCATACCACGCTAACCCATCTCAGCTAACAAACAACTAACCAACTAAACTAACCAACGAAGCTAACAAACGACACCAACATACTAGGCTACGGCTGTCTGGGGCGGTTTCCTGGGGAGATGGGGAGGAGAGGGGGTGGAGATCACCAGGCCCTGTTGTCCAGGGGCTGGGCATGAAGCCAAGTCGGCACAGCAGGCGAGGCTGAGACTTGCCCACTACATCCCCAATCCTCTGCTGGAAGCAGGAGACACATCCTGGATGGACAGACCCTCCTACCAGCACGGTGGTCAGTCGGGGACACACACAGACTACAACTAACACGGGACACCGGGCAGGACTGGGACAGCACCTGCACCACACACACTTGGAGAGAGAGAGAGAGAGAGACACACACACACACACACTTGGAGACACACACACACACACACACATACACACACACTGAGAGAGAGACACACACACACACACACAAACACTTATTAGAGAGACACACACTTGACACACATACTTGGAGAGAGACACACACAGGCACACTCAGACACACACAGGGACACCCACTTATTGAGAGACACACACACAGGCACAATTACAGACACGTACCGACACACACACACTGGCACACACCGACACACACACACTTACTCAGAGAGACACACGCACACACACACACTGGCACACTCACACACCGACACACACACTTACACACACACGCACACTTACTCAGAGACACACACACAGACGCACACTCAGAGACACACGCACTTACTCAGAGAGAGACACACACACACACTCAAAGACACACACACTCAAAAACACACACAGCGACACATACACAGACACACTCAGAGAGACACACTCACACTTAGAGAGACACACACACTGAGACATACACATAATCAGAGAGGCACACACTTAGAGACACACGCACACACAGGCACACTGGAGACACACAGACACACACTTACTCAGACACACACACACTAAGAGAAACACACACACTCAGAGCCACACACACCCAGAGACAGACACACACACCCACCCACACTCAGAGACACACACAGACAGCGACACACACACACACAAAGAACAGCTTCTTCCTCTCTGTTATCAGGCTTCTGAACGGCCCTTCCACAAGCTAGGGTACTGTCCGATTCACCTCTACCCCATTGCGGACATTGGACTTTGTCTGTGGAACTGATGCACTACAATGCTGAGAACTATATTCTGCACTCTGTATCTTCCCCTTTGCTCTACCTGTTGTACTGGAGTTTGACTCGATTGTAATTATGTGTGGTACATCTGACCTGTTTATACAGGATGCAAAACAAAGCTTTTCCCTGCACAGGGCAAGAATAAACCTAAATCTAAGCAAACCCTCCCTATTTTTTAAACCAACACCTTTGTAATAAAGGCTAAAATATAGATTACATGTTTCACCACTTGCTCAACCTGTCTGATCACTTTTTACCATTAAAGTATGCATGAGAACAAGAGTCAGGAAGTCACACTGCTGCTTGAAAAGACTTTGGTTAGATTGCACTTGGAGTATTGTGTCGGAAGTGAACTGCAGATGCTGGTTTGTTTAAACCGTAGACACAAAATGCTGGAGTAACTCAGCGTGACAGGGTGAAGGAATGGGTGACGTTAGGGGTCGAGACCCTTCTTCAGACTGAAAAAAAACGGTCTGGACCCGAAGGGTCACCCATTCCTTCTCTCGGTCCCACCGAGTTACTCCAGCCTTGTGTGTGTATGTGTGTGTGTGTCTACCTCTGAAATATTGCGCCATTGTGCAAAGAATGTACAGGCTTCGGAGAGGGGTGTGGAGGAGATTTCCCAAGACGCTGCCTGCATTGGAGGGTGTTAGTTACAGGGAGAGGTTGGACCGGCATAACTTCTTTTCTCAGGAACTCTGTGGAGGTTGAGGGGGGGGGTTGGGATTAGAAGTCTATAAAATTATGAGACACAGAGTGGACAGTCAGAACCTTTAATCCCCCCCCAGGGAGGAAAGGTCAAGGGCTAGAGGGCATAGTTTTAAGGTGAGAGGGTCAAAGTTTACAGGAGATTTTCTTTTAGAGATACAGCACGGAAACAGACCCTTCGGCCCACCGAGCCCGCTCCAACCAGCGATCCCCGCACATTAACACTATCCTACACACACTGGGGACAATTTACACTTATACCAGGCCAATCGACCTACATACCTGTACGTCTTTTGGAGTTGTGTGGGAGGAAACCAAAGATCTCGGAGAAAAACCAACGCAGGTCACGGGGAGAACGTGCAAACTCCGTACAGACAGCGCCCGTAGTTGGTCTCTGGTGCCGTAAGCACTGTAACTCTACGCCAACGTGCCGCATACAGAGATGTACGGGACAGGTTTATTTACACAGAGGGTGGTGGGTGCCTGGAACGTGCTGTGTGTGTGTGGGGGGGAGGGGTCAGATACAACAGTGGTGTTTCAGAGGCTTGAAGTGTGATTGAAAGAATTAAGATATCATTGAACATAGTTCTTAAGTGATAGGAGCAGAATTAGGCCATTCGGCCCATCAAGTCTACTCCGCCATTCAATCATGGCTGATCTATCTCTCCCTCCTAACCCCATTCTCCTGCCTTCTCCCCATAACCCCCCGACACCCGCACTAATCCTACCACAACCAGAGAGCAGTCCTGAACTACTTGCTACATCAGTCTTTCCGCTGACTGGTTAGCACGCAACATAAAAGCTTTTCACTGTACCTGGAGTATTGCGTACAGTTTTGGTCTCCAAATCTGAGGAATGACATTATTGCCATAGAGGGAGTGCAGAGACGGTTCACCAGACTGATTCCTGGGATGTCAGGACTGTCTTATGAAGAAAGACTGGATAGACTTGGTTTATACTCTCTAGAATTTAGAAGATTGAGAGGGGATCTTATAGAAACTTACAAAATTCTTAAGGGGTTGGACAGGCTAGATGCAGGAAGATTGTTCCCGATGTTAGGGAAGTCCAGGACAAGGGGTCACAGCTTAAGGATAAAGGGGAAATCCTTTAAAACCGAGATGAGAAGAACTTTTTTCACACAGAGAGTGGTGAATCTCTGGAACTCTCTGCCACAGAGGGTAGTTGAGGCCAGTTCATTGGCTATATTTAAGAGGGAGTTAGATGTGGCCCTTGTGGCTAAGGGGATCAGGGGGTATGGGGAGAAGGCAGGTACGGGATACTGAGTTGGATGATCAGCCATGATCATATTGAATGGCGGTGCAGGCTCGAAGGGCCGAATGGCCTACTCCTGCACCTAATTTCTATGTTACTATGTTTCTATGTTTCTACATGACAATAAACTAGAGATAGACACAAAAAGCTGGAGTAACTCAGCGGGACATGCAGCATCCCGGGCGCTGAAGGGATAGGTGAGGATTCGGGTCGAGACTCTTCTTCAGACAAACTAAACTGAACTGACACACAGCGAGCCCTCTTGTTGCCCCGGGTTACGCAACTCCTCTCTCTCTCTCTCCCTCCCTCCCTCTCACCTTCCCTCTCTCCCTCCCGACGAGCGAGCTGGAGCTGATCCCTGGAGTCCCAGTCCCCTTGGGGAGGGAGTTGCTCCAGTTCCCCGTATGCACGTGACGAGAGGGGAGGGGAGGGGAGGGGAGGCCTTGTTACTAAGGCAGCCTGGTTTCTCCACAGGAGTTGCACGGGCAGGGACTAGCTGCTTTGATTCAGTGTGTGGGCTGTACGGGGAGGCCTCCAACACAACAATGCCTCCCTGTTCACCAGATGATTAATTCCCCTGTTAGCCTCAACTTGTTTGCCACGACACCTCGTCACTCTGCAGCTCCTGAAACACGGAGCTGTACGGCACAGGAACAGGCTCTTCGGCCCACTATACCCGTGCTGTATGATGCTAAACTAATCTACTCCTGTATGTGGATAGATAGCACGAACAGGCCCTTCAGCCCACTACACCCGTGCTATCCGATGCTAAACTAATCTACTCCTGTATGTGGATAGATAGCACAGGGACAGGCCCTTCAGCCCACTGCACCCGTGCTATCCGATGCTAAACTAATCTACTCCTGCATGTGGATAGATAGCACAGGACCAGGCCCTTTGGCCCACTACACCTGTGCTATCTGATACTAAGCTAACCTACTCCACCTGCATGTGATCCGCAGATAGAAGAACAGGCCCTTCGGCCCTCTATACCCGTGCTAAATACGATGCCGTAAATCTGCTATCTCCTGCATGAGATCTATAGATAGCACAGGAACAGGCCCTTCGGCCCATCTGTGCTGAACATGATGCCAAGTTAATCTCCTCCGCCTACATGTGATCCACAGACAGCAGAGGAACAGGCCCTTTGGCCCACTATACCGGTGCCAAACATGTTGTCCAGCTCATCTACTCCACGTGTATGTCATCTATAGACTATAGAACAGTGCAGCAGAGGAACGGGCCCTTCAGCCAGCAATGTCTATGCCTACACCACGGCAAGTTAATCTGCCTGCCTGCGAGCCACATCCCCCCCATTCCCACAATATCCAAAACATCCCAGCTTTTTGAAGGTCAGCCACACGCGAGAGACTTGTCAGACAGGGCGCTAGTCAAGGTGTAGTCAGCAGGCAAGGGTATTGAGTACAAGAGTCAGGAGGTCACGATGCACCTCTATCGGACTTGGGTCGGGCTGTAATTGGATGACTGCGTGCAGTTGTGGACGCCCCCATTACAGGAAGCATGTGGAGGCTTTGGAGAGGGTGCAGAGGAGGTTCACCAGGATGATGCCTGGATTAGCAGGTGTCAGATACAGGGAGAGGCTGGACACACTGGGATTGTTTTGTCTCAAACATCGGAGGTTGAGGGGAGGCCTGATGGAAGTATATAAAATTATGAGAGGCATAGAGAGGGTAGACAGTCTGAACCTTTCACCCCTGAAGTGGAAATGTCAAAGACGGCATCGTTTTAAAGGGGAGAAGAGGTGAAGTTTAAACATGTTTGGTTTAGAGATACAGGCTGGGAAACACCGAGTCCACATTGATCAGCGGTCACTAGTTGGATCCTACATACTAGGGACAATTGGCAGAAGCCAATTAACCTGCACATTGTGAGTGTGGGAGGAAACCGGAGCACCTGGAGAAAACCTACGCAGTCACATGGAAAATATACAAACTCTGCACAGACAGCACCCGTGGTCAGGATCGAACCGGAGTCTCTGGTGCCATGAGGCAGCAACTCTACCGCTGTGCCACCCCAAATGGGTCAAGTTTACACAGAGAGTGGTTTAGGCCTAGAACATGCTGCCAGGGGTGGCGGTGGAAGCAGACACTATAGTGGTGTTTGAGAGGCTATTAGATAGGCACGTGGGGGGGGAATGGATCACATGCGGTGTTGAGAATGGTCAGCATAGACACTGTGGGCCGAAGGGCCTGTTCCTGTGCTGCACTGCTAGAGTCACACAGCCCCTTCACCCCAACTTGCCCGCTCCGACCAACATGCCCCATCTACATTAGTCCTACCTGCCTGCTTGTGGCCCATATCCCTCTAAACCCGTCCTATCCACGAACTGTCACGGTGGCGCAGCGGTAGAGTTGCTGCCTTACAGCGAATGCAGCCCCAGAGACCCGGGTTCCATCCCGACTACGGGTGCTGCCAGTACGGAGTTTGCACGTTCTCCCCACATTGTGACTGCGTGGGTTTCAACTGGGTGCTCTGGTTTCCTCCTGATCTCTGAAGATGTACAGGTTTGCAGGTTAATTGGCTTAGTCAATGTAAAAAAAACAATTGTCCCTAGTGTGTGTAGGATAGTGTTAGTGTGTGGGGATCGCTGGTCGGCACGGACCCTATGGGCCGAAGGGCCTGTTTCTGCACTGTATCTCTAAAACTAAAATATAAATAAATGTCTCTTAAATGCTGTTATAGTCCCTGCCTCAACTACCTCCTCTGGCAGCTCGTTCCATACACCCACCACCCTTTGTGTGGAAATCTTGCCCCTCAGGTTCCTATTAAATCTTTCCCCTCTCACCATACACCGACGTCCTCTGGTCCTCGATTCCCCTGCATTGGGTGAAAGACTCTGTGCATCCACCCGATCTATTCCCCTCTTGAACTTATACACCTCTACACGATCACCCCCTCTCCCCCTCTTCCTCCTGGAAGAGAGTCCCAGCCTGCTCAACCTCTCCCTATAGCTCACACCCCCTCTAGTCCTGGCAACGCAACATCCTCGTAAATCTTCTCACCGCCCTTTCCAGCTCGACAACATCTTCCCCGTAACACGGTGACCGAGGAACAAAGCAGGAGATTTGTTTGAGAGAGGCGTCATGCCCAGGCAAGGTTCCAGCTGGGAGCGGGGATGCAGGTGAGCAGGATGCACCAGTCTTCAAGGGATTTGGCAACTTGCGGGCGGAAGGCAAGCAGGTACAAACGGCCAGATTAATCCCAGCGCTACACCACTCGCTGTGACAACGGACCCGGGGCAACATCTCAACGCAGAGAGCAGGAAACATCGCATTCCCTTGACTCGGGGAGGGGGGGGAATTAAGATTCAAGATTCGCGAATGGTATGTTGGCTTTCATAGCAAGAGGATTTGAGTATAGGAGCAGGGAGGTCTACTGCAGTTGTACAGGGTCTTGGTGAGACCACACCTGGAGTATTGCGTACAGTTTTGGTCTCCAAATCTGAGGAAGGACATTATTGCCATAGAGGGAGTGCAGAGAAGGTTCACCAGACTGATTCCTGGGATGTCAGGACTGTCTTATGAAGAAGACTGGATAGACTTGGTTTTATACTCTAGAATTTAGGAGATTGAGAGGGGATCTTATAGAAACTTACAAAATTCTTAAGGGGTTGGACAGGCTAGATGCAGGAAGATTGTTCCCGATGTTGGGGAAGTCCAGGACAAGGGGTCACAGCTTAAGGATAAGGGGGAAATCTTTTAAAACCGAGATGAGAAGAACTTTTTTCACACAGGGAGGGGTGAATCTCTGGAACTCTCTGCCACAGAGGGTAGTTGAGGCCAGTTCATTGGCTATATTTAAGAGGGAGTTAGATTTGGCCCTTGTGGCTAAGGGGATCAGGGGGTATGGAGAGAAGGCAGGTACGGGATACTGAGTTGGATGATCAGCCATGATCATATTAAATGGCGGTGCAGGCTCGAAGGGCCGAATGGCCTCTACTCCTGCACCTATTTTCTATGTTTCTATGTTTCTAAGATTCAAGAGAGTTTATTGTCATGTGTCCCTGATAGGACAATGAAATTCTTACTTTGCTTCAGCACAACAGAACATAGTAGACATTGACTACAGAACAGATCAGTGTGTCCATATACCATTATATAAATATATACACACATGAATAAATAAACTGATAAAGTGAAAATAACAGATAATGGGCTATTAATGTTCAGAGTTTTGTCCGAGCAGTTTAATAGGCTAATGGCTGTGGGGAAGTAGCTATTCCTGAACCTGGACGTTGCAGTCTTCAGAAGGTGAGGAAAACTGAAGCACAATTCGATCATGTTTCAATATTCTTTTGTTCTTTAAACGTAAATAAATAAGCCAACGAGAAAATAACCAGGGTGTAGATTCTAGTGTGATAGCCACAGAGAAAGTGCACAGGGTGGCACAGCGGTAGAGTTGCTGCCTCACAGCGCCAGAGTTCCGGGTTCGATCCCGGCTCCGGGCACTGTCTGTACGTGGTTTGTACGTTCTCCCCGTGACCGCGTGGGTTTTATCCCCCACACACACACAGGTTATGGGCGTAGAATTAGGCCATTCGGCCCATCCAGTCTACTCTGCCATTCAATCATGGCTGCCTCCTAACCCCATTCTCCTGCCTTCTCCCCATGACCCTTGACACCCGTTTTAATCAAGAATCTGTCTATCTCCGCCTTAAAAATATCCACTGACAACAAGTTCCACAGATTAACTACCCGCAGACTAAAGTAGTTCCTCCTCATCTCCTTTCTTCAGAAGACGTACAGGTTTGGGGGTTAATTGGCTCGGGTAAAATTGTAAATTGTCCCTAATGTGAATAGGATCGTGCTAGTGTGTGGGGGGTCGCTGGTCGGTGTGGACTCGGTGGGCCGAAGGGCCTGTTTCCGCACTGTATCTCCAAACTAAACTACACGGAACCAGTTTATCGCCAGATATACGAAACGGGTGCAGGAATACGCCATTCGGCCTGCTCGGCCCTGCTGTCCCATCACACAAGAACAAGTCAGATGTTTGGCTTCTCACTCAAGACACAACACCATGTTTACCCAGATCTTCCAACCTACTCCATTTTGCCCCCTGCGCTTTTCTTTTGCGTCAACTTCAGTTTCAGTGGCACAGCGTGGAAACCGGCCCTTCAGCCTGGGTTGGTTTGGGTTGTATTAATCATTTGAGTGGATGGCACACAAAACATTTTCCACTCTATCTCGGTATCATCATTCATCATCATTGTAAACATTAGCGACGCAGTGGTGCTGGTTTCCGACGGGAACGGTGGCGGACGCACCACAACATCTCTGTCCTCCAGTTCCTGCGGACTTCCGCCGCTGGAAGTCCAGGATTTTGGTGTGTGTGTGTGTTTTATCATCATTCCTTACAATGCTATGTACGACAGTGATCGCAACTTCTACTGAAGTGTGGGTGGCCGTTGGCTCGCTAGGAGCTCATCCGCACTTTGACAGGTCTTGTTTTTGGTCCACAGCCCCCTCCTCACCTGGCAAACCAGGTGGGGGAGACGGTTTGGTCGCCGGCTATCCGCCCATGGAGCAGGTAGCGCGGGATTACATGGTACCCGTGGCAGGGGCGAGGAACACCCCCCGAACTGATCTACCATCTCCGTACACTTGATAATAATAACATTTGCACACTAGAAGCTGCAGATGCTGCTGTTCAGCTTGGGTCAGCCTGCTACAGGAAGGATTTCGATAAACGGCCTGTCCCACTTTCACAACCTAATTCACGACCTTTTTTACTCGTGGACATTTTTCATCAGGCTAGAAAAACGCCCCGACCTACTTGATGCCACGAGTACCTATGACTAGCATCACGACCTGCTACAGTCTACCTACGACCTCGTGACAACCATGCTGCGTGTAGGAGTCAAGGGCAAACTCGGCAGAGGTCGTGAATTAGGTGGTGAAGTGGGACAGGCCCTCAAGCAGAGAAGATTTACGAGGATGTTGCCAGGACTCGAGGGCCAGAGCTATAGGGAGAGGCTGAGCAGGCTGGGACTCTATTCCTTGGAGCACAGGAGGATGAGGGGTGTTCTTATAGAGCTGTATAAAATCATAAATGGAATAGATCGGGTAATCTTTTACCCAGACTTGGGGAAATTGAGAACCAGAGGCCACAGATTTATGGTGACAGGGGAAAGGAAACTTGAGGGGTAACTTTTTCCCCCACACACAGAGTTCACAATGTTCCCAATGTTGGGCGAGTCCAGAACCAGGGGACACAGTCTGAGAATAAAGGGGAGGCCATTTAAGACTGAGGTGGGAAAAAACCTTTTTCACCCAGAGAGTTGTGAATTTATGGAATTCCCTGCCACAGAGGGCAGTGGAGGCCAAGTCACTGGATGGATTTAAGAGAGAGTTAGATAGAGCTCTAGGGGCTAGTGGAATCAAGGGATATGGGGAGAAGGCAGGCACGGGTTATTGATAGGGGACAATCAGCCATGATCACAATGAATGGCGGTGCTGGCTCGAAGGGCCGAATGGCCTCCTCCTGCACCAATTTTCTATGTTTATGTTTCTAGAGGGTGTTGGTGTATGGAACGAGCTGCTGGAGGAGGTAGTTGAGCCAGGTATGACTGTATGACTCTATCATGGGTTTAGGTTTGTTATTGTTAGGTGTACCAAGGTACAGAGATTTAAAAAAAAAAGAGAGATAGGGAGAGGGGAAGAGAGTGAGAAAAGAAAGAGCTAATGTTATAGAAGGACACAAGGTGCTGGAGTAACTCAGCGGGTCAGGCAACATCTCTGGAGAAAGTTTCACAGGCCCTTCGGCCCGCAACGTTTGTGCTGAAACATGTTGTTAAATTGCCGACCTCTGCCTCTAGAGCACAGGACTGTACAGTATAATTAAAAGCCCTTCAGCACACAATGTCTGTGCCAAAATGATGCCAAGTTAAGTCAGTCTCTGCCTGCCTGCTATCCATATCCCTCCATTCCCTGCTCTTCCATGTACTGTCTAAAAGCCCCTTAAACACCACTATGGTACCTGCCTCCACCAACACCTCTTTTTTGTATCAAAAATGATTTATGTAATTACAATCACGATACAAAAACCCAAACTCGTGACTCGCGGATGGCCAGCTTGGCCAGGCCCAGGAGCAACCCAACCTGGACATCTTCAGCCCTGCCCACCTCCCTAGATCCCATCACCAGTCACTGATAGCAGAGCCACTCCTCCCCTTGTGGACCCTAGGTGGAGTGGTGGTGCTCCTTGCCCTCCGGACCCTGGCTACAAGGGACGCTCCACTGGTCCCTCTACCCACCACCACCCCGGGCAATGTGTCCCAGGCCCCCACCACCCTCTGTGTAAAAACCTGCCCCACACATCTCCATTAAACTTTCCCCCTCTCACCTTATGCCCTCTAGTAGACAATAGACAATAGGCGCAGGAGTAGGCCATTCGGCCCTTCGAGCCAGCACCGCCATTCAATGTGATCATGGCTGATCATCCCCAATCAGTACCCCGTTCCTGCCTTCTCCCCACATCCCCTGACTCCGCTATCTTTAAGATCCCTCCCTAGCTCTCCCTTGAAAGCATCCAGAGAACCTGCCTCCACCGCCCTCTGAGGCAGAGAATTCCACAGACTCACCACTCTTTGTGAGAAAAAATGTTTCCTCATCTCCGTTCTAAATGGCTTATTCCTTATTCTTAAACTGTGGCCCCTGGCTCTGGACTCCACCAACATCGGGAACACGTTTCCTGCCTCTAGCGTGTCCAAGCCCTTAACAATCTTATATGTTTCAATGAGATATCCTCTCATCCTTCTAAACTCCAGAGTGTACAAGCCCAGCTGCTCCATTCTCTCAGCATATGACAGTCCCGCCATTAACCTTGTAAACCTACGCTGCACTCCCTCAATAGGAAGAATGTCCGTCCTCAAATTAGGATGACCAAAACTGCACACAATACTCCAGGAGTGGTCTCACTAGGGCCCTGTACAACTGCAGAAGGACCTCTTTGCTCCTATATTCGATTCCTCTTGTTATAAAGGGCAACATGCCATTTGCTTTCTTCACTGCCTGCTGTACCTGCATGCTTACTTTCATAGACTGATGCACAAGGACCCCCAGATCCCGTGGTCTTGGACATTCCCAGCTTGGGAGAAGGCTCTACCCTTTCTACTCCTCTCACAAGTTTATACATTTCATTCAAGTTCCCCCAAAACCTCCGACGTTCCAGAGAAAACAATCCCAGCCAACATAACCGCTAATACTCCAACGAGACGCACAGGTTTGTAGGTTAATTGGCTGGGTAAGTGTAAAGACTGTCCCTAGTGGGTGTTAATGTGCGGGGATCGCTGGTCGGCTCGGACCTGGTGGGCTGAAGGGCCTGTTTCCGCGCTGTATCGCTAAACTGAATAAAAACTAAACGCTCTAATCCAGGCATCATTCTGGTGAACATCCTCTGCACCCTCTCCATATCGTTCCAGTAATGTGGTGCCCAGAACTGCACGCAATACTCCAAACGCAGCCTCAGCAATATCCTATAGAGCTGCACCAGGACTTTTACACACGATTGCCTTTGCAACGAAGGCAAGCAGAACATACCCCCCCCCCCCCCTCCTCTACCACCCTATCTACATGTGCTGTCACCCTCAGTGACCTGGGAACTTGGACTGCAAGATCCCTCTATGCATTATGGCTGATAAGGGTCTTGCTATTGGGGCAGCACGGTGGTGCAGCGGTAGAGTTGCTGCCTCACAGCGCCAGAGACCCGGGTTCGATCCTGACTACGGATGCTGTCTGTACGGAGTTTGTACGTTCTCCCTGTGGGTTTTCTCCGGGTGCTCCGGTTTCCTCCAACACTCCAAAGACGTGCGGGTTTGCAGGTTAATTGGCTTCTGTAAATTGTAAATTGTCCCTAGTGTGTGTAGGATAGTGCTAGTGTACGGGGTGACTGCTAGTCGGTGTGGACACGGTGGGCTGAAGGGCCTGCTCCCACGCACTATCTCAAGCCTAAAGTAAAGCCCGGAATGCCAACTTGGTCAGCATGGACTCGGTGGGCCGAAGGGCCTGATTCTGTGACAACACAGCTCAGCGACTGTCCTTTGCAGCTGGAACCTGCCTTCCCTCTCACCGGGTCTGTCAGCGGGCCAGTGTGTCTCTTCACGGAGGTGATTAGTGAGAATGATAAACAGCTGAGGCACTGGGACCCATTCTCTGGCTCGGCACTAAATGGGTGTAGAGGGGAGAGAGG
>NC_073378.1:135648017-135765427 GCF_028641065.1 Leucoraja erinaceus | reverse complement strand
CACACAGACCACGTACACACTCACACACACACACACACACACACACAAATCACACACACACACACACACACACACACACACACACCACACACACACACACACACACACACACACACACACACAGACCGACAGACCGGGTCGACTGCATTCCCATCCACACACACATACACACACTGCATCTCCCCACCTCCTGCTCACTCACACACACACACAGAGACCACGTACACACTCATACACACACTCACACTCACACACACTCACACACACACACACACACACACACTCACACTCACACACACACACACACACACACACACACACACACACACACACACACACACACACACACACACACTCACACACACACACTCACACGCACGCACACACACACTCACACGCACGCACACACACACACACACACACACACACACACTCACACACACACACATATACACTCACACACACATATACACACACACACACACACACAGATAGGGAGTATACGCCTACCCAATGCGAGTCACGCCACTCTCATCCCCTCCCTCAATGTGTCTATCCCTCCCTTACTGGGATAAGCTAGAACTAATGTGAATGGGAGATCGATGGTTGGCATGGTCTCGGTGGGCCGAAGGGCCTCTATCCAAGCTGCATCTTTCCATCAAAAAACAATTTCATGCACTTCTATAGGTTCTTCCCTCAGTTTCTGACGCTCCTGAGAAAACAGTCCCTGTGTGTCCAGCATCTCCTTGTAGCCAATAGTCTCCAAGCCAGACAACACCATGGCAAACCTCTTCTGCACCCAATACTCACCCTTCCCTGTGTTGTCTGAGAATCTGGACTAGAGGTCACCCTCACCTTCTTGCCTTTAACCTTTCACCTCAGGCCCCTGGGTCATCGACAGATCACAGGTCAAACACACGGACCGGTTCTGGAAGTGGCCGTGTATTAAATGTTCAATCTTGGATGCCCCTGGTTACAGCAGAATGACGTTCTGAGAAAGACACAAAGTGCTGGAAGAACCCAGCGGGTCAGCCAGCATCTGCGGAGGGTGAAACAAGGAACCAACCGCAGGTGCTGTTCACAAAAAAAGTGCTTCTCGTCTTTTTTTTAAGGTAGACAAAAATGCTGGAGAAACTCAGCGGGTGAGGTACCATCTATGGAGCGAAGGAAATAGGCGACGTTTCAGGTCGAAACCCTTCTTCAGACTGGTGAGCGGGGGGAGAAGAAAGGAAGAGGCGGAGACAGTGGGCTGTGGGAGAGCTGGGAATGGGAGGGGAAGGAGGGAGAAAGCAAGGACTACCTGAAATTGGAGAAGTCAGTGTTCATACCGCTGGGGTGTAAACTACCCAAGCAAAATATGTGGTGCTGCTCCTCCAATTTACGGTGGGTGGGCCTCACTCTGGCCATGGAGGAGGCCCAGGACAGAAAGTTTGGATTCAGAATGGGAGGGGGAGTTGAAGTGCTGAGCCACCGGGAGATCAGGTTGGTTCATGCGAATCAAACGGAGGTGTTGGGCGAAACGATCGTCAAGCCTACGCTTGGTCTCACCGATGTAGAGCAGCTGACATCTAGAGCAGTGGATGCAGTAGATGAGGTTGGAGGAGGTGCAGGTGAACCTCTGCTGCACCTGGAACGATTGCTTGGGTCCTTGAATGGAGTCGAGGGGGGAGGTAAAGCGACAAGTGTAGCATTTCCTGCGGTTGCAAGGGAAAGTGCCCGGGGATTTTCGTTTTTGTTTGTTATTTTGAGTGTGTTTAAAAAGTTTGTGTTAATGTTCTCTGGTTTGTTTTAAGCGGGCGGTGGGCGGGGGAACTTTGTTTCAATCTCTAACCTTGCCGGAGATGCGATTGTTCTCTGGGTCGTATCTCTGGTCGCTCTGCAGCCTACCATCGTGGAGCTGTAGGCCTTGCTCGGGACTGACTTTGAGCCCCACCGCGGGGCCGTGGTCTTACCATCGGAGCCTGCGATCCCTTGCCTGGGATCGACGCTCCAACCTGCAGATTGCGGACTTTAACATCAAGGAGCTCGCAGTCTCGGGATGAGACCGACGTCGGGAAGCTCCAAAAGCCGCACAACGTTCGACTAGCCCCGACCCGGGGTAGATCGCCCAGCGCGGGGGAGCTGAGATTCCCCCCCCCCGATGCAGGAGCTTGATCACCCCGACACAGAGGCCCGCCACCGTCTACGGGAGTAAGATCGTCCCGTCAACGGAAGGCTCGAGGCCCTCGACCACTGGAGGACAAAGAAGGGAAGAGATTGAACTTTCCATCACAGTGGGGAATGTGGAGGAGTCACCGTGGTGGATGTTTATGTTAAAATGTATTTGGTGTGTTCTGTTGCTTTTTATTGGTATGATGTATGGCAAATGAAATTCCTCAAATGTTGCAAATACTCGGCTAATAAAGTAAGTAGGAGTATGAATATGATGAACAGCAGGTCAGACAGCATTTCTGGAGAACATGGTTAGGTGACGTTTCGAGTTGGAACTCTTCTTTAGATTTCTTCTGAGATATAACAAGAGGATTTCAGTATAGGAGTAGAGAGGATCTTCTGCAGTTGTATAGGGCTCTGGTGAGACCACATCTGGAGTATTGTGTACAGTTTTGGTCTCCTAATTTGAGGAAGGACATCCTTGTGATTGAGGCAGTGCAGCGTAGGTTCACGAGATTGATCCCTGGGATGGCGGGACTGTCATATGAGGAAAGATTGAGAAGACTAGGCTTGTATTCACTGGAGTTTAGAAGGATGAGGGGGCGATCTTATAGAAACATATACAATTTTAAAAGGACTGGACAAGCTAGATGCAGGAAACATGTTCCCAATGTTGGGCGAGTCCAGAACCAGGGGCCACAGTCTTAGAATAAAGGGGAGGCCATTTAAGACTGAGGTGAGAAAAACTTTTTCATCCAGAGAGTTGTGAATTTGTGGAATTCCCTGCCACAGAGGGCAGTGGAGGCCAAATCACTGGATTAATTTAAGAGAGAGTTAGATAGAGCTCTAGGGGCTAGTGGAGTCAAGGGAGATGGGGAGAAGGCAGGCACGGTTTATTGATTGGGGATGATCAGCCATGATCACAATGAATGGCGGTGCTGGCTCGAAGGGCCGAATGGCCTCCTCCTGCACATATTTTCTATATTTTCTGTTTCTAATGGTCCCGACCTGAAACGTCACCTATTCAATTCCCTCCACAGTTGCTGCCTGACCCGCAGAGTTGCTCCAGCACAGTTTGTTTGTAAACCAGCATCTGCGGTTGCTTGTGGCTTTAATTTAGTAAGAGGCCGGTTCTGAGCCAGTGACTCTGGGTGCGGGACAAGTAATTCAGCCACGGAGTCTGTTGAGGAAGAAGTTGATTATGTTGAAGGTAGATACAAGATGCTGGAGTAACAGCGGGACAGGCAGCAGCATCTCTGGAGAGAAGGGGTGCTCTACACAAGTAGATTATGTCCTCAGTTATTAGTGATCCCACTCAATCCAATCCAATCCAACTTTATTTGTTAAGCACTTTAAAAAACAACCAAAGTTGACCAAAGTGCTGTACAGAAAAATGTACCCAATCATCTACTTGACGGAATCACTGCACGGAAACAGGCCCTTCAGTGTGAGCGGTCTGGTTCCTTGAAGGTCGAGTCGCAGGTAGACAAGGTGGTCAAAAAGTCGTTTGGCACTTTGGCCTTCATCAGCCAAGAGTATTGAGTCTAGAAGTTGGGAGGTCATGTTGCAGTTGTACAAGGCCCCATTTAGAGTATTGTGTTCAGTTCTGGGCACCATGTTATAGGAAAGACAGTGTCAAGCTTGAAAGGGTTCAGAGAAGATTTACGAGGATGTTGCCAGGACTAGAGGGTGTGAGCTATAGGGAGAGGTTGAGCAGGCTGGGACTCTATTCCATGGAGGATGAGGGCTGATCTTATAGAGGTGTATAAAACCATGAGAGGAAAAGATCGGACAGACTCTCTTGCCCAGAGTAGGGGAATCGTGGACCAGAGGACATTTATTTAAGGTGAGGCGGGAAAGGTTAAGTAGGAATCTAAGTGGTAACTTTTTCACACAAAGGGTGGTGGGTGTATGGAACAAGCTGCCAGGGGAGGTAGTTGAGGCTGGGACTAGCCCAACGTTATACAGTTATCCAGGTACATGTGTAGGAAAGAACTGCAGATGCTGGTTTAAATCGAAGGTAGACACAAAATGCTGGAGTAATTCAGCGGGACAGGCAGCAGCATCTCTGGAGATTCCTTCTCTCCAGAGATGCTGCCTGTTCCCACTGACTTACTCCAGCATTTTGTGTCTACCTTAGACAGGTACATGGATTGGACAGGTATGGTTTGGAGGGATATGGACCAAACATGGGCAGGTAGGACTAGCGTAGATGGGACATGTTGGGCTCACACCCTCTAGTCCTGGCAACGTCCTTGTAAATCTTCTCTGGGCCATTTTCTGCTTGACAACATCTCTCCTATAACATGGTGCCCAGAACTGAACACAATACAACCTGAGCTACAGGTGGTTTGTGGGAGAGGTGGGAGAATAAAAGAGGGGGGGGGGGGGGGAGGAAGGAAGAAGGGGATCATACATAATTTTGAGCACATTTTAGAGTGATACAGTGTGGAAACAGGCCCTTTGGCCCAACTTGCTCATGCTGACAAACATGCCCCAAGTACACTAATCACACCTGCCTGTGTTTGGTCCATATCCCTCCTAACCATGTACCCTGTCCAAATGTGTTTTAAATGTTGTGATAGTCGAAGCCTCAACTGGGCCCTTGGCCGTGGAGAGAACCGTGAGTGCTGGAACACAGTGCTGGAACATCTCAGCGGTTCAGGCAGCACTACTGGAGAACATGGATAGGTGACGTGTAGGATGGTGGGCAAGGTGGCGCAGAGGTAGAGTTGCTGCCTCACAGCGGCAGAAACCCAGATTTGATCCCGACTACAGGCGCTGTCTGTATGGAGTTTGCATGTTCTCCCCGTGACCTGCGTGGGTTTTCTCCGGGTGCTCCGGTTTCCCCCCACACTCCAAAGACGTGCAGGTTTGTAGGTTAATTAGCTTCAGTTAGATAGCGGAGTCAGGGGATGTGGGGAGAAGGCAGGAACGGGGTACTGATTGGGGATGATTAGCCATGATCACATTGAAGGGCGGTGCTGGCTTGAAGGGCCGAATGGCCGACCCCTGCACCTATTGTCTATTGTCAGTAAATTTGTAGCTTGTCCCCAGTGTGTGTATGACAGTGCTGGTGCGCTGGGATCGCTGGGCGGTGCAGATCGGCCATTTCTGCGAGCTATCTCTGCATCTTTGTGCTTGTACAATTGCAGATGCTGGTTTAGAACATACCATCTATTCCTTTTCTCCAGAGATGCTGCCTGACCCGCTGAGTTACTCCAGCATTCTGTGTGTATCTATGGAGAGGTGGCGTTTGGGGTCAAGTCAAGTCAAGAGAGTTTGTTGTCATGTGTCCCAGATAGGACAATGAAATTCTTGCTTGCTGCAGCACAACACAATATAGTAGGCATAAATACAGAACAGTTCAGTGTGTCCATATACCATAGAATATATATATACACACACATAAATAAACGGATAAAGTGCAATAGGCTGTTATAGTTCAGAGTTTGTTTGAAGTTGTGTTTAATAGCCTGAT
The DNA here is from genome assembly GCF_028641065.1 of Leucoraja erinaceus. NCBI lineage: Eukaryota > Metazoa > Chordata > Chondrichthyes > Rajiformes > Rajidae > Leucoraja > Leucoraja erinaceus. The sequence continues at coordinate 135,759,795 of NC_073378.1, read as the reverse complement.
GGCTGTGGGGAAGTAGCTATTCCTGAACCTGGACGTTGCAGTCTTCAGGCTCCTGTACCTTCTACCTGAAGGTAGCGGGGAGATGAGTGTGTGGCCAGGATGGTGTGGGTCCTTGATGATACTGCCAGCCTTTTTGAGGCAGCGACTGCGATAGATCCCCTCGATGGAAGGGAGGTCAGAGCCGATGATGAACTGGGCAGTGTTTACAACTGTTTGTAGTCTTTTCCGCTCCAGGGCGCTCAAGTTGCCGAACCAAGCCACGATGCAACCGGTCAGCATGCTCTCTACTGTGCACCTGTAGAAGCTAGAGAGAGTCCTCCTTGACAAACCGACTCTCCGTAATCTTGTCAGGAAGTAGAGGCGCTGATGAGCTTTCTTTACAATTGCATCGGTGTTCTGGGACCAGGCAAGATCTTCAGAGATGTGCACGCCCAGGAATTTGAAGTTCTTGACCCTTTCAACCATCGACCCGTTGATATAAATGGGACTGTGGGTCCCCATCCTACCCCTTCCAAAGTCCACAATCAGTTCCTTGGTTTTGCTGGTGTTGAGGGCCAGGTTATTGTGCTGGCACCATATGGACAGTTGCTTGATCTCTCTTCTATACTCTGAACCTGCGTCGCGCTGACTGTGTCGTTGCGTGGGGAGAAGAAATCCCCTTGTGCAGTCCACATTCCCGGGATCAGACTGCTCCCCGGTGAAACCACCAATCCTGTTGGTCTGCGTTCCATGCATTGGCCCCACCCTCCCCTGCAACCACTGCAGGACATATTTGTCAGGCTGCAGAGGTGCATGGAATGTACTGTCAAATCCACCTCAACAGGAACTGGAAACAGGCCTGTTCACACAAAACCGGTTATTCCCATCCACAATCCTTCCCGGTATTGGAGGAGCAAGGAACATAGATCATGCCCACAATGTCCATGGCCCAACATGATGCCAAGACCAACTCTTAACTGCCCGCACATGATCCATATCCTCCCCATACCCCGCGTATACATGTGCCCAACCTCTCCCTATAGCTCAGGCCCTAGCATCCAAAACACCACTATCGTATCTGCCTTACAGGCAGCACGTTCCAGGCACCCACCACCCTTTGTGTAGAACTAATTGCCCCACACATCTCATAGAAACAGCAACTTAGAAAATAGGTGCAGGAGGAGGCCATTCGGCCCTTCGAGCCAGCACCGCCATTAATGGCTGGTCGTCCCCAATCAATAACTCGTGCCTGTCTACTCCCCATATCCCTTGATTCCACTAGCCCCTAGAGCTCTATCTAACTCTCTCTTAAATCCATCCAGTGACTTGGCCTCCACTGCCCTCTGTGGCAGGGAATTCCACAAATTCACAAATCTCTGGGTGAAAAAGTTTTTTCTCACCTCAGTCTTAAATGGCCTCCCCTTTATTCTAAGACTGTGGCCCCTGTTTCTGAACATTGGGAACATTTTTCCTGCATCTGGCTTGTCCAGTCCTTTTATAAGTTTCTATAAGATTCCCCCTCATCCTTCTAAACTCCAGTGAATACAAGCCTAGTCTTTTCAATCTTTCCTCATATGACAGTCCCGCCATCCCAGGGATCAATCTCGTGAACCTACAATCTGCAGGCTGCCTCAATCACAAGGATGTCCTTCCTCAAATTAGGAGACCAAAACTGTACACAATACTCCAGATGTGGTCTCACCAGAGCCCTATACAACTGCAGAAGAACCTCTTCTACTCCTATACTGAAATCCTCTTGTTATGAAGGCCAACATTCCATTAGCTTTCTTCACTGCCTAATGGAATGTTGGCCTTCATAACAAGAGGATCTCATTTATTTTTTTTGTCTCTCACCTTAAAGCTATGCCCGCTAGTATTTAATTTTTACAAAAGGTTCTGACCGTCCATTCTATCTGGGCCTCTGATGATTTCATAGACTTCTACCAGGTCTCCCCTCAGCCTCCGACGCTCCAGAGATACCAATCCCAGCGTGTCCAGCCTCTCCCTGTATCTACACCCTCTAATCCAGGCATCATCCTGGTGAAGCTCCTCTGCATCCTCTCCAAAGCCTCCACATGCTTCCTGTAATGGGGGCATCCAGAACAGCACGCAGTCCTCCAATTACAGCCCGACCCAAGTCCGATAGAGGTGCATCGTGACCTCCTGACTCTTGTACTCGGTGCCGTGACCGAAGAAGGCAGGAGCACCGTGTGCATTCTTTACCGACATCTGTTGGCTGTGATTCACAACAAGTTGATGAAATAAGTCTGGAATTGAAAGCTGGTGCCAGTATCGGCGAATGGTTTAGAGGGATATGGGCCAAACATGGGCAGGTGGGACAAGAGTAGATGGGGCATGTTGGTCGGCGTGGTGTAGATGTAAGATTTGTCCCTAGTGTGTGCAGGATAGTGTTAGTGTGCGGGGATCGCTGGTCAGCACGGACACGGTGGGCCGAAGGGCCTGTTTCCGTGCTGTATCTCTAAACTAAACTAAACTAAAGATGTAGAAAATGAGAAATAAATGTGGAATGTGTCAGGAGGTCAGGCAGCATCTGTGGAGAGTTCACACAAAGAATCGAGAGTATTTTATTGTCATATGTACCAAAGCAGAACCATGTCATTCTTAGGTAGACACAAAATGCTGGAGTAACTCAGCGGGACAGGCAGCAGCATCGCTGCCTCGACTAGTGAAAGGCCTGGATAGAGTGTGTGTGCAGAGGATGCTTCCACAAGTCGGAGAGTCTAGGACGTACCTTTAGAAAGGAGATGAGGAGGGACTTCTTTACCTGAGGAAAGACATTGTTGCCATAGAGGGAGTACAGAGAAGGTTCACCATAATGATTCCTGGGATGGCAGGACTTTCATATGAAGAAAGACTGGATAGACTCGGCTTGTACACGCTAGAATTTACAAGATTGAGGGGGGATCTTATAGAAACTTACAAAATTCTTAAGATCACTCTGAAGAAGGGTTTTGGCCCGAAACGTCGCCTATTTCCATCACTCCATAGATGCTGCTGCACCCGCTGAGTTTCTCCAGCACTTTTGTGTACCTTCAGAATTCTTAAGGGGTTGGACAGGCTAGATGCAGGAAGATTGTTCCCGATGTTGGGGAGGTCCAGAACAAGGGGACACAGTTTAAGGGAGAAGTATTTTAGGACCGAGATGAGGAAAACATTTTTCACACAGAGAGTGGTGAATCTCTGGAATTCTCTGCCACAGAAGGTAGTTGAGGCCACAGTTCATTGACTATATTTAAGAGGGAGTTAGATGTAGCCCTTGTGGCTAAAGGGATCAGGGGATATGGAGAGAAGGCAGGTACGGGATACTGAGTTGGATGATCAGCCATGATCATATTGAATGGCGGTGCAGGCTCGAAGGGCCGAATGGCCTACTCCTGCACCTATTGTCTATGTTTCTTTAGTCAGAGGGTGGTGAATCTGTGGAATTCATTGCCACAGACAGCTGTGGAGGCCAAGTCAGTGGGTATTTTAAAGGCGGAGATTGACAGATTCTTGATCAGTAAGTGTGTTAGGGGTTACGGGGAGAAGAATGGGTGGTTAAAGCGGGAAAAATAGATCAGCCATGATTGAATGGCGGAGTAGACTTGATGGGCCGAATGGCCTACTTGTGCTCCTTATAAAGTTACGAACATGGATAGGTGATGTTTTTGGTCGGGACCTTTCTTCAGACCAATTGTCGGGGTGGGGGGAGGGTGCGGAACTTTGGTCTATTTGGTGTTTGGTTTCATTTTTATTACAAGCTGTTTCTGAACCTGGACGTTGCAGTTTTCAGGCTCCTGTACTTCCATCCCGATGACAGGGGTGAGATGAGTGTTTGGCCAGGATGGTGTGGGTCTCTGATGATGCTGGCTGCCTTTTTGATGCAGCGACGCCTGTAGACCGATGGTTGGGAGGTCAGTACCTGTGATGGATTGGGCAGTGTCCGCTAATTCTGGCGGCCTCCTCTGCTTCTGGGCTTAGTTTGGTTTAGTTCAAAGTCATGGTGCGGAAATGGGCCCTTCGGCCCACCGAGTCCGTGCCGACCACACTAACACTATCCTACACACACTGGGGACAATTTACACTTACACCAAGCCAATTAACCTGCAAACCTGCACGTCTTTGGAGTGTGGGAGGAAACCGAAGATCTCGGATAAAACCCACGCAGGTCACGGGGAGAACGTGCAAACTCCACACAGACAGTCAAGATTGAACCCAGGTCTCTGGCGCAGTGAGGCAGCAACTCTACCATGCCCCCCTTAACACTGTGGGCATTAGAGTTAATGGTATAGATCAAAGAGCGAAAGATTTGAGACCTAAATCACTCTGGCTGTTCCTTCCCCCAGGGACCTTGTTCGTTACGCTACCTCCAGAGGTGACTGTTGTTCTTCCAGTTTAGGCTCCGGGTTTGATTTCGCAGAGAAAGGTTCAAGTTTCAGTTTCGATTGAGCGCTGAGCTAACAATGGTCACGGCTGCTGGTCCTCCCATTCGAGCTGCGGCCTCCGTTGAAGCAAGCTGGTTTCAGTGCAAACATTCCCTTTGTCCCAGCGGGAGAGGCTCGGCTCGCCTCGCCCCAATCCGGGGGACAAGACATGGGAAAGGCAAACACCAGTCAGCCCAGGCCAGGACTTTACTCCTTGGAACGCAGGAGGTTGAGGGGTGATCTTAGAGTCAATACACAATAGACAATAGGTGCAGGAGTAGGCCATTCGGCCCTTCGAGCCAGCACCGCCATTCAATGTGATCACAGCTGACCATCCCCAATCAGTGCCCCGTTCCTGCCTTCTCCCCATATCCCCTTGACGCTATTTTTAAGAGCCCTATCTAGCTCTCTCTCAAAAGCATCCAGAGAACCAGCCTCCACCGCCCTCTGAGGCAGAGAATTCCACAGACTCACCACTCTCTGTGAGAAAAAGTGTTTCCTCGTCTCCGTTCAAAATGGCTTACTCCTTATTCTTAAACTGTGGCCCCTGTTTCTGGACCCCCCCAACATCGGGAACATGTTTCCTGCCTCTAGCATGTCCAAGCCCTAAACAATCTTATATGTTTCAATGAGACATCCTCTCATCCTTCTAAACTCCAGAGTGTACAAGCCCAGCTGCTCCATTCTCTCAACATATGACAGTCCCGTCATCCCGGGAATTAACTTTGTAAACTAACACTGCACTCCCTCAATAGCAAGAATGTCCTTCCTCAAATTAGGGGACCAAAACTGCACACAATACTCCAGGAGTGATCTCACTAGGGCCGTGTACAACTGCAGAAGTCAAAGCGTGGAAACAAGCCCCTCAGCCCAACTTGCCCACACTGGCCAACATGTCCCAGCTTCACTCATCCCATGTTCTCCACAGATGCTGCCCGACCCGCTGAGTTACTCCAGCACTCTGTGCCCATTTATTTAGTAAACCAGCAGATTGAGGGGGGATCTTATAGAAACTTACAAAAAAGGGGTTGGACAGGCTAGATGCAGGAAGATTGTTCCCAATGTTGGGGAAGTCCAAAACAAGGTGTCACAGTTCAAGGATAAGGGAGAAGTCATTTAGGACCGAGATGAGAAAAAACATTTTTCACACAGAGAGTGGTGAATCTGTGGAATTCTCTGCCACAGAAGGTAATTGAGGCCAGTTCATTGGCTATATTTAAGAGGGAGTTAGATGTGGCCCTTATGGCTAAAGGGATCAGGGGATATGGAGAGAAGGCAGGGATGGGATACTGAGTTGGATGATCAGCCATGATCATATTGAATGGCGGTGCAGGCTCGAAGGGCCGAATGGCCTACTCCTGCACCTATTGTCTATGTTTCTATGTTTCTATCTGCGGTTCCTGGTGTTTGCTTCTTTGATGCCTTTTACCTTTTGGAAATGGAGTGTTAGTTACAGATTCCTGTGTCCTCTCCCCACCCACAGAGAGAGAGAGAGAGACATTCCCCAGAGGTGACACCAGCGCTCTCTGCCCGTGTGGGATTAGATTGCAATGGTGACTCCCAGCACAACAATGGGATGCAGTGCCCCAGGGGGTGTCACCGATACGTCCCATCCCATCCGTGAGCCGACACCTCCATCTACACAGCACTCCCTGCTCTCACCTTACCATGCCGACAAGGGCAACTCAAATCTCAGCTTACCGCCCGCCATGACTCTGCAAAGTCATTAAACATTAGACCTGGGCTCCATCCTGACTACGGGCGCTGTCTGTACAGAGTTTGTATGTTCACCCCCCCCCCGTGACTGCGTGCGTTCTCTCCGGGTGCTCCGGTTTCCTCCCACATCCCAAGGACGTGCGGGTTTGTAGGTTAATTGGCCCTCTGTAAATTGCCTCCTAATGTGTAGGGAGTGGGGAGGGGGAAACTGCCTTTCAGGGTCCCTACCTGGTCGGAGAGGCAGCTTTTCTCCGGGCTGTAGCTTCGACCCGTCCTCGCGGCCTACCAGCGGGGCCTGGAGCGGCGTTTCCTGTCGGGGACCGCCCAGAACCTCGGCTTCGGCGGCGGCACAGCGCTGGAGCGCTATTGCGGAGCGGGCGATGCCTTGCCTGGGTCGCCGCGCTGGAGCTCCGGTGAGCTGAGACCACCGGGAACAACATCGCGGAGCTGCGGGACTGTGGAGCGGCCAGCTGCGGGCGGCGGCGCCGAACTTTACACTGGGAGCCTGGGATCTCGCGACGAAATCGCCAGTTGTGGAGCTCCAACCGGCGCGGCCTTGTCGGCTTCGGAAGCCGTGGCCTCCAGTACGGAGGCGGCCGTTCCAGGGTTCCCAGCCGCTGTGAGGACTCTCCCGACGCCGGAGCACTACCACCCGGCGAGAACGGCCTGGAACATCGGGCCTCCGTAGAGGCAACTGTGGAGGCCTCAATAGGCCCGACTATGGGTGAACTGGGGTTGGGGACTGGACTTTGTGCCTTCCCTCATGGTGGGAGCCATTGTGGGGGGATGTTCTTTATGTTTAAGACTCTCATTGGTGTTATGTCTGTATTCTTTTGTGTACTGCAAAATGGCAAGAAGCATTTCACTACATTACACCTGGGTGTATGTGAATGTGACCAATAAAATACCTTTGATACCTTTGAGTGGATGATAGTGGGACAACACAGAACCAGTGTGAGCGGGTGATCGATGGTCGGTGTGGACTCGGTGGGCCGAAGGGCCTGTCTCTGTTTAGTGATTCCCTCTCTCTCTCCGTCCCTGCCCCACCCGAGTTGTCGTACTAGTTCCCAGTCAGTGGGAAGATCACACATGATTACAATCAAGTACAGATAAAGGAGAAGAGGATAGCGTTTAGTGCAAGATAAAGTCCGATCCAAGCTAACCCAAGGGTCTCTGCTTCTTGCGTATGTCGTGCACAGCCTAAAGTTGTAGGGCAACTTGTTCTATGTGATTGTGCATGCCGGGTGGATTGCATTCGTCGAAACAGGGCGGACCGCGTGAAGGTTGCAATCTCCCACAGCCATCCAAGGGTCTCCAATGAGGTAGATGGGAGGTCAGGACCGCTCTCTAGTTGGTACCTAATCTAAACGTTTCCCCACCTGTAGATGAGATGATTCCAGTTTGCTTGGGTACAAAGATTGGGATCATCCTTCCATGACATTCTGTTGCCACACTTCCACCCATCCCGTGGTAACATTCCTGTCCCGACTGCAGAACACACTGTGCCACCTCACCTGGTCTAATCTAACCATTAATCACAATTCGCTTTGTTCCCCATCCTCAGATCAGAGCACCAGGGGCACGGCAGCAAACGGTGGCACAGCGGTAGAGTTGCTGCCTCACAGCGCCAGAGACCCGGGTTCCATCCTGACTACGGGCGCTGTCTGCACGGAGTTTGCACGTTCTCCCCGTGACCTGCGCGGGTTTCCTCCGGTGTCTCCTCCCACATTCCAAAGACGTGCAGGTTTATGGGTTAACTGACTTGTGTAAATTGGAAATTGTCCCTTGCGTGTAGGATAGTGTTAGGGGGATCGCGGGTCGGCACGGACTCGGTGGGCCGAAGGGCCTTGTTTCCACGCTGTATCTCTAAACTAACCTGATCTAATAATCGCATCCTACCAATCTGGGAGCCACATTTCTTCCCCCTCCCCCTCCCCTCCCCCTGGCCTCCAACTCCCAAGCCCGTCTTTCATGCAAGACAAGAGTTAGCGAGGAGTCGGCAGAAGATGTGATTAAAGTATAGAGCGGAAATGATTCACGAGGATTTGCCAGGGCTGGAGGGCTTAGAGTCAAACAGCACGGAAACAGGCCCTTCAGCCCAACCATGCTGACGTTATATCCACTGACTTGACCTCCACAGCCGTCTGTGGCAAAGAATTCCACAGATTCACCACCCTCTGATTATAGAAATTCCTCCCCTCTTTCCAAAAGGAACGTCCTTTAATTCTGAGGCTATGGCCTCAGGTGCTAGACTCTCCCACTAGTGGAAACATCCTCTCCACATCCCCATCTAAGCTGGTCCCAACCTCGTCTTTGACCCAGATCCCTCTAAACCTTCGAGTAGAATCAAGCAACTGCAGATGCTGAGTTACACTAACGGCCACAGAGTGTTGGAGGAACTCAGTGATCCAAGCAGCATCTGTGGAGGACATGGATGTGTGACCTTTCATCATGGCCTGTCTTCAGTCTGACGAAGGGCCCTGACCCGAAATGCCACCTATTTATGTCCCTCATAGACGGTGCCTGAACCACTGAGTTACTCCAGCATATTCATGCCCTTTCCCGCTAAATCTTTACCTATCCAAATGGCCTTTAAGTGCTGTTATAGTACCTGCCTCAACTACCTCCTCTGGCAGCTTGTTCTAGAGACACACCACCCTCTGTGCGAAAAAGCTGCCCCTTTTAAACCTTTCCTGGAAGGACACAAAGGGTGAAATAGACTTTGTGCTGTACTCAATCTGTGATCCGATGCCTTGTGTATGTGTGTGTCAGTGTGTGTCTGTCTGTCCATCTCTGTATGTTGGTGTGAGTCTGCCTTTGTAACTTTACATGTAATGATACAGTATGGAAACAGGCCCTTCGGCCCACCGACTCCATGCCAACCATCCATTACTCCTTCATGCTAGTTCTATATTATCCACTTTCTCAGCCACCCCATACACACTAAAGACAATTTACAGAGGGCCAATTAATCTACAAACCTGCATGTCTTTGGGATGTGGGAGGAACCGGGAGCACCCGGTTTCTTTCAGAACGTCCTTGATTCTGAGGCTGTGACCTCTAGTCCTGGACTCTCCCACTAGTGGAAACATCCTCTCCACATCCACTCTATCGAAGCCTTTCACCATTCCGTACGTTTCAATGAGGGGCCCCCTCATCCTTCTAAACTCCAGCGAGTACAGGCTCAGTGCCGTCAAATGCTCATCATATGTTAACCCACTCATTCCTGGGATCATTGTTGTAAACCTCCACTGGACCGTCTCCAGAGCCAGCACATCCTTCCTCAGATATGGGGCCCAAAATTGCTCACAATATTCCAAATGTGGCCTGACCAGCGCCTTATAGAGCCTCTGCATTACATCCCTGCTTTTGTATACAAGCCCTCTTGAAATAAATGCTAGCATTGCAATGAGGTAGATTGGGAGATTGGGACTACACCCTAGTTTGTGACAGGACAGTTCAGTAGTAGAAACATAGAAAATAGGTGCAGGAGTAGGCCATTCGGCCCTTCGAGCCTGCACTGCCATTCAATATGATCAGGGCTGATCATCCAACTCAGTATCCTGTACCTGCCTTCTCTCCATACCCCCTGATCCCTTTAGCCACAATGGGCCACATCTAACTCCCTCTTAAATATATCCAATGAAGTGGCCTCAATTACCTTCTGCGGCAGAGAATTCCACAGATTCACCACTGAATTGACCAGTGTGAAAAATGTTTTCCTCATCTCGGTCCTGAAAGATTTCCCCCTTATCCTTAAACAGTCTGATAACAGTGGGGAGGACGCTGTCCCTGAATGTGGTGGTGCGTGTGTTCAAGCTCCTGTACCTTACCTTCAGGATGACAGCGATGGCGGACGATGGAAATGACCGATGTTGGTGCGCGGGCTGGAGACTCGCGGACTAGGGAACGCTCTGGGGATGATGCGGGAGACACCCCGGGGCACGGAGGCCGAGCGGTGGCCGCGGGTGGTGAAGGCATGGAGCGTTCGTGGGTCGAGGTGTCCTGGTCGATGCGTTGGTAGAGTGGGCCACTGGAGGTCCTGCAGCAGCCTGGGACTCAAGTAGATCGGGGCCCACTGGAAGTCCTGCAGCAGCCTGGGACTCAAGTAGATCGGGCCCCGCCAGAGGCCCTGCAACAGCCTGGGACTCAAGTAGATTGGGCCCCACTGGAGGCCCTGCAACAGCCTGGGACTCAAGTAGATCGGGCCCCACAGGAGGCCCTGCAGCAGCCTGGGACTCAAGTAGATTGGGCCCCACTGGAGGCCCTGCAACAGCCTGGGACTCAAGTAGATCGGGCCCCACTGGAGGCCCTGCAACAGCCTGGGACTCAAGTAGATCGGGCCCCACTGGAGGCCCTGCAACAGCCTGGGACTCAAGTAGATTGGGCCCCACTGGAGGCCCTGCAGCAGCCTGGGACTCGTGGATTGGCCGCCAATCCATCAGGCCAGGCGCGCGGGTCGGACACGGCCTGCAGTGGCACGGAGTGGCAGTGGAAAACATCAACAACTTCGCCTGGCCAGTCTTAACGGATAACAACAGAATTAAGCCATTCGGCCCATCAAGTATACTCCACCATTCAATGATGGCTGATCTATCTCTCCCTCCTAACCCCATTCGGCATTCTGCCTATAATCCTTGACACCCAAGCTATTCGCTACCTTAAAAATATCCACTGACTTGTCCTCCACAGCCGTCTGTGGCAAAGAATTCCACAGATTCACCACCCTCTGATTATAGAAATTCCTCCTCTCATTCCAAAAGGAACGTCCTTTAATTCTGAGGCTACGGCCTCAGGTGCTAGACTCTACCACTAGTGGAAACATCCTCTCCACTTCCACTCTATCCAAGCCTTTCACTATTCGGTAAGTTTCAATGAGGTCCCCCCTCATTCTTCTAAACTCCAGCGAGTTCAGGCCCAGTGCCGACAAATGCTCATCATAGGTTAACCCACTCATTCCTGGGATCATTGTTGTAAACCTCCTCTGGACCCTCTCCAGAGCCAGCACATCCTTCCTCAGATATGGGGCCCAAAATTGCTCAAAATATTCCCAAATGTGGCCTGACCAGCGCCCAATAGAACCTCAGCATTATATGTGTAGGAAGGAACTGCAGATGCCGGTTTAAACTGAAGAGAAACACAAAATGCTGGAGTAACTCAGCGGGACAGGCAGCATCTCTGGAGAGAAGGAATGGGTGACGTTTCGGGTCGAGACCCTTCTTCAGGTTCGGGATAAGGGAAACGAGAGAAATAGGCGGTGATGTGGAGAGATAAAAAACAATGAATGAAAGATATGCACAAAAGTAACGATGATGATGGTTTATTGGGTGAAAATGAGAAGTGAGTGCAACTTGGGTGGGGAGAGGGATAGAGAGAGAGGGAATGCCGGGACTACCTGAAGTGAGAGAAATCAATATTCATACCACTGGGCTGTAAACTGCCCAAGCGAAATATGAGATGCTGTTCCTCCAATTTGCATTTAGCCTCACTCTGACAATGGAGGAGATCTAGGTCGGAATGTGTGGGAATGGGAAGGGGAATTAAAGTTTCCAGCAACCGGGAGATCAGGTTGGTTCAGGCGGGCTGAGCGAAGGTGTTTCGCGAAACGATCGCCCGGTCTGCGTTTGGTCTCGCCGATGTATAAGAGTCCACATCTTGAACAACGGATACAGTGGATGAGGTTGGAGGAGGTACAAGTGAACCTCTGCCTAACCTGAAAGGATTGTCGGGGTCCCTGGACAGAGTCGAGGGAGGAGGTATAGGAACAGGTGTTGCATCTTTTGCGGTTGCAGGGGAAGGTACCTGGGGAGGGGGTGGTTTGGGTGGTTTGGGATGGGTTAACTAGGGAATTGCGGAGAGAAGGGTCAGCATTACATCCCTGTTTTTATATTCTAGCCCTCTTGCAATACATGCTTGGTGTCGGGACTGATTGTAGAGAGGAGGGGGCAAGATAAAGTGTGACATGTAGTAGGTGAACACAGGCATGGGGGAGGGGAGTTCCTAGACAGATGGATGGAACCAAAGATCCTCTAGCGAGCAAGATGGTCCACTCGACGATAAAGACGTAGTACGGTCACGGGCAGATTCATGGCTCATTTTCGGCCCCATTTCCGTAACCGGTTTCCGTCTCCGTACCAAAGATCCCGTAGCGAAGCAAAGATACTAGTGCGGAGACGGAAGCCGGTTACGGAAACATCCTCGTAACAATAAAAGTTATCTGGGAAAAATCTTCTCCTCATTTTCGGAATTATAATTTATTAACACAAACTGTTCCCCCGCAACGTTGATTACACTGTGGGTCGGGTCGTGTTACTGAAATGGATGACAAAAAGGCCCACGTTCCGCTCCCTTGCGTACTACACGTCAGCCCATTGCAGTTAGCAGGAGTGGTCTATCTTGCTCCGCTATAGGATCTTTGGTCCAAAGACCTACTGGTTAGTGGGTTAATTAGCTTGGTATAAGTGTAAATCGACCCTAGTGTGTGTAGGATAGTGTCAGTATGCGGGGATCGCTGGTCGGTGCAGCCTCGGTGGGCCAAAGGGCCTGTTTCCGCCCTGTATCTCTAAACTAAACTAAGAATTGAAGATGTGCGAATTGGGAAGCCAGAGAAAGGAATGTGGGTGAAAGGGCAGGGAAGAGGTACAGTTATGTTGCCTGCATCGTTCAAGGTAGTATGGACTCAATAGACAATGGACAATGGGTGCAGGAGTAGACCATTCAGCCCTTCGAGCCAGCACCGCCATTCAATGTGATCATGGCTCATCATCCCCAATCAGTACCCCGTTCCTGCCTTCTCCCCCTATCCCCTGACTCCGCTATCTTTAAGAGCCCTATCTAGCTCTCTCTTGAAAGCATCCAGAGAACCTGCCTCCACCGCACTCTGACTCACGCACTGCCTTACTCACAGAGGGTACTGGTGGATGGTGAAATCCTGTGTGGACGAAGAGGATTAGTTTAACGTTCGGCACAGACATTGTGGGCAGAAGGGCCTGTTGTTATGCTGCACCTTTCTACGATCAAAGCTCCAAACAGGATCTGCCTTTTCAAAATCAGTTCTGACTCACCTTAATTCATTCAACCTCTCGAAGAGCTTGTTAATTTTTTCCCGATCGTTTTGTCTAACACTTTACCCAAGGCTGGTGTCAAACTGACCGTCACCAAGAATGTGCTTACACCCTCTCTTGAACAAGGGAGCAATATTTCACAACACCCATTTGTCTCACAAACACAGCTGAGTGAAGGTTTGGAGGGGAGGGGTTTAGAACTGTGTGCAAGGTTAGGCATATCAAATAACATTCGGAGACTCCCAGAACCACTAGGACATTAACATTAGGACATAAGACTGAGGCTTAATTGGCTTTGGTAAGTTGTAAAATTGTCCCTAGTGGGTGTAGGTTACTGTACGGGGTGATCGCTGGTCAGTGCAAACTGGCTGGGCCGAAGGGCCTGATTCCACGCTGTATCTCTAGTCTAAACGTATAGAACAATACAGCACAGGAACAGGCCCTTCATCCCACAGTATCTGTGCTGAACCTGATGTCGTTAAACTAATCTCTGTCTGCATGTGATCTATAATCCCCCATTCCTTGCTTACCCATGTTAAAAGGACTCAAAATGCTGGAGTAACTCAGCGGGTCAGGCAGCATCTCTGGAGAACATGGATGGGTGACATAGAAACATAGAAATTAGGTGCAGGAGTAGGCCATTCGGCCCTTCGAGCCTGCACCGCCATTCAATATGATCATGGCTGATCATCCAACTCAGTATCCCGTACCTGCCTTCTCTCCATACCCCCTGATCCCCTTAGCCACAAGGGCCACATCTAACTCCCTCTTAAATATAGCCAATGAACTGGCCTCAACTACCCTCTGTGGCAGAGAGTTCCAGAGATTCACCACTCTCTGCATGAAAAAAGTTCTTCTCATCTCGGTTTTAAAGGATTTCCCCTTTATCCTTAAGCTGTCCTGGACTTCCCCAACATCGGGAACAATCTTCCTGCATCTAGCCTGTCCAACCCCTTAAGAATTTTGTAAGTTTCTATAAGATCCCCTCTCAATCTTCTAAATTCTAGAGAGTATAAACCAAGTCTATCCAGTCTTTCTTCATAAGACAGTCCTGACATCCCAGGAATCAGTCTGGTGAACCATCTCTGCACTCCCTCTATGGCAATAATGTCCTTCCTCAGACGTTTCAGGTCTAGACCCTTCTTCAGACCGAAGAAGGGTTTCGTCCCGAAACGTTGCCTATTTCCTTCGTTCCATAGATGCTGCTGCACCCGCTGAGTTTCTCCAGCATTTCTGTGTACCTATGCCTATTAAAACCTATCTGCCTGTCTAAAAGTTTCTGAATTGTCACAGTCATATCTGCCTTCACCACCAAACCTGGCAGCACGTTCCAGGCACCCGCTACCTACTCTCACTTTAAACTACGCCTTTTAAGGGGCTGTCCCACTTAGGCTATTTTTAGGCGACTGTTATAGTTGTAGCAGGTCGCCAAAAAACTAGCGACTGGACCCCCCCTTCCCCCCCAACCCCTCGACAAAAAAATTGAAATAGAATTTCAACATTAACAACAAAAAAAACCGAAGCCAACCTACATCACCTGGCGACAACCTGGGTCAACATGGCAACAACTTACGTTCCCCTAGCGACCACCTACGACAGTGCCTACGTCAGGAGAAGTCAAGCTACGCTCATTGGCGTCAAACCCACTGTCTCCGAAGATTTTTCAACGATGAAAATCCAGCGGCGACCTGAAAGACTCTAGGACTCTTTGGGCGACTGAGGCGACAACTCACGGCCATACAGGCGACACCCTTTAACGTCAGTTTCCACCCTGAGAGAAAAGGTCCTGACTGTCTACCCTATCTATGCCTTGCAGGTATGAGGCACCACCTTTATTTTACAAAGTTGACAAATTAACTTTGGTGTTTGGGATTAGATGGTTGAAGGGTGAAAGATCTAGGAATATGGAGAGATCATGAGATCTGCACAGGCGATCTTCATCACCTGCCCAACACGGAGGGACCAAGGACACCACCACCTGCAGGTTCCCCTCTGGGTCACGCTCCACCCTGGTCAAATAGGCTTTTGGCACATTGGCCTTCATCAGTCAGAGCATTGAATACAGTAGACACAAAAAGCTGGAGTAACTCAGCGGGACAGGCAGTATCTCTGGAGAGAAGGAATGGGTGACGTTTCGGGTCGAGACCCTTCTTCACTGTCGATCTTCGGTTTAAACCTGCATCTGCAGTTCCTTCTTACACATTGAGTATAGAGGTTGGGAGGTCATGTTGCAGTTGTATAAGATGCTGGTGAAGGCGCATTTAGAATATTGTGTTCAGTTCTGGGCACCGTGTTATAGGAAAGATGTTGTCAAGCTGGAAAGGGTTCAGAGAAGATTTACGAGGTTGTTGCCAGGACTAGAGGGTGTGAGCTATAGGGAGAGGTTGAGTAGGCTGGGTCTCTATTCCTTGGAGCGCAGGAGGATGAGGGGTGATCTTATAGAGGTGTAGATAATTAGGAGAGTCAGATAGAACATTTTTATCCCTCAGGGGTGGAAATGTGAAATACTAGTGGACAGAGCTTTCAGGTGAGAGGGGGAAATGATGAAAGGACAACCTAATATTTCCTCCACCACCACCAGTAACACAGACCAGACACCCACCACCCTCTGTATACAGAGGGTACGGAATAGAGGTTCACCAGACTGATTCCTTGGATGTCAGGACTTTCATATGAAGAAAGACTGGGTAGACTCGGCTTGTACTCGCTAGATTTTAGAAGATTGAGGGGGGGTCTTATAGAAACTTACAAAATTCTTAAGGGGTTGGACAGGCTAGATGCAGCAAGATTATTCCCGATGTTGGGGAAGTCCAGAACAAGGGGTCACAGTTTAAGGATAAGGGGGAAGTCTTTTAGGACCGAGATGAGAAAAACATTTTTCACACAAAGAGTGGTGAATATGTGGAATTCTCTGCCACAGAGGGTAGTTGAGGCCAGTTCATTGGCTGTGTTTAAGAGGGAGTTAGATGTGGCCCTTGTGGCTAAAGAGATCAGGGGGTATGGAGAGAAGGCAGGTACAGGATACTGAGTTGGATGATCAGCCATGATCATATTGAATGGCAGTGCAGGCTCGAAGGGCCGAATGGCCTACTCCTGCACCTCTTGTCTATGTTTCTATGTATGAAAAACGTGTCCCACATATCTCCTGCAAACTTCCTCCCTCACCTTAAAGTTATGCCTCAGTCTTTGACATTTTCCCTGTGAAAAAGTTTCTGAATGTCCATCTAAACTATGCCTGAAAGCTACGACACAAAATACCAGGGTGCCACCCGCTCTCTCAGGTCAGATGATCAGCTGCTCCTGAGTGGGCTTAAAACTAAGCGGCAGCTCAGAGGGGACCGTGCCTTTGCTGTGTCAGCTCCGAGATTATGGAATGAATTGCCTCTGCACGTTAAAGAGGCCCCTTCTCTAGCTGTTTTTAAATCACTCCTGAAGACACATCTATTCTCCGTGGCCTTTGTAGACCAGTAAGGTGTCGACTTATCTATTTACTTTATTTGCTTAATTTTACTGCATGGTTTATACTCATGTTTTATGTCTTTTAATTTATTGTTGAATTTCGTATGTAATTTATGCGCCTCATGTTAGCTGTATGTTCTGTTGTTCTGCCTGTTTTATGATGTCTTGCTTATTTTTTTTTCTGTACAGCACTTTGGTCAACTTTGGTTGTTTTTTAAAGTGCTTAACAAATAAAGTTATTATTATTATTATTATTATTCACAAATGTATCAAATACATTTCAGATGTCGATTATGGAAAACAAGATCCATTTAAGAAAAGGTGTCTGAAGGATTATAGGCCATGGGAATATGAAGAATCCAGAAGCAGCAGAAAACCAGGCCACTCACTGCATCAAGCCTGCAGCGTTGACACTGTACTCCAAGTGTGGTCTCACCAATGGCTTGTACAGCTGTATCATGACGACACAATGTTAGTGCTCAGTATCCTTCGTGAAGTGGTGCAGCGGTAGAGTTGCTGCCTCACAGCGCCAGAGACACGGGTTCCATCCTGACTACAGGTACTGTCTGTACGGAGTTTGTACATTCTCCCTATGACTGTGTGGTTTTTCTCCAGGTGCTCTAGTTTCCTCCCACACTCCAAAGATGTTTGGTAACATTGTAAATTGTCCCCAGCTTTTCCGTCATGTATCTCTAAACTAGATGCAGCAGGGAAACAGGCCCTTCGACGCATCAAGTCCGTGCCAACCAACAATCACCCATTCACACTAGCCATCAGGCCGCCGATATAAAGTCCCCCTATCCAAGAAAAACATCCACAAAAACTCATTCATACCCATTGCCATAAACAGCTTAAATAAAAAATGAACAATGGACAAATTAACCCTGACGCATTGTCACTTTACACGCATCCACAACTTTTATCTTGTCTATTTTTACAGTTTATAATCTTTATATTTGCTTTTAAGATCGATACACACTGTGCGTGCTCGCAGAAATCTGTGTTGTATGACTGCTTATCAGTACATTGTCCTGTCTGTATGTTGAGCCACGTCAAAGAAGATTCTCTGTTACGACAGACGATAAAGTTTTCTGAATCTGAATCTGACTATCCTACACACTGGGTACAATTTACAGAAGCTAATTAACCTACAAACCTGCACGTCTTTGGGGTGTGGGAGGAAACCGGAGCACCCGGAGAAAGCCCACGCAGTCACAGGGAGAAAGTACCATCTCTGTATAGTCAGCACCTGTAGTCAGGATTGAGCCCGGGTCTCTGACGCTGCAAGGCAGTTACTCTGCCGTGTTCGGCACACATTCGGCGGCATGAAGGGCCTATTCTCACGCTGGATCTCTAAAACTAAAAGCAAAAATGTTTGCACTTCACGCCTTTGAGAATAAAAGCACAATTGAACCTGGAGGAATGGTGTTGATAAGACACAAAATGCTGGAGTAACTCAGCGGGGGTCGACACCCTTCTTCAGACTGAGAGTCAGGGGAGGGGGAGTCACTGAGATGTAGAAGGGTAAGGTGTGAAAATGAGACATCAAAGGGGACGAACGTCAATAGATCGTTGTTAGTTAGGGGAAGGTGACAACGAAGCATGCAGAGATAAAATGTGATCAGCCAGACAGACTGGGCAGAGAACAGGGATGGAGAGACAAAAAGTTACTTAAAGTTAGAGAAGTCAATATTCATACCGCTGGGTTGCTAGCTGCCCAAGTGAAATACGAGGTGTTGTTCCTCTGATCGTGTCAGAGGCTTTTAAATAGGCACATGTCTTTAAATAGGCAAAGCCTTTAACATTGTCGCTGTGTGGGGAAAGATGTTCTGACTGTCTACCGTGTCTATACCTCTCATATACTTCTATCAGGTCTTCCCTCAACCTCTGATGTTCCTGAGAAAACAATCCAAGTCTGTCCAACCTGACCCCATAGCTAACACCCTCCAATCCAGGCATCATCTGTGGAAACAAAGTATTGCAGCTGCTGGTTTAACTGCTGGAGTAACTGAGCGGGCCAGCAGCATCTCAGGAGAACATGGATAGGTGACATTTCAAGTCGGGATCCGTCTTCAGGCTGTGCATTCGCCCGTTGTTTATTTTCAGACATGTTGCCTGACCCGCTGAGTTACTCCAGCACCTTTGTCTCGATCATTCTGGTGACCCCTCTCTGCATCCTCTCCAAAGCCTCCACATCCCTCCAGCCATGAGGCGCCAGAACTGCATGTAAAACTCCACGGGCATCCTGACCAAAACCTTTTATAAAGCCTCAACATGACTTCCTGACCCTTGTACTCAATGCCCAGGCCGACGAAGGCAAGCATAACGTACACCTTCTTCATTGCTCTACCTACTTGTGGTTGACTAATTTTGTGTGCGAGTGTGCGTTGGACAGTGTTCGATCCTATCATCTTCTGGGCTGCTAGCATAACTGAGTGTTACCTTTTTAATTTTGAGCAGGGAGAGGTTTTTAATCAGTTGCCTTATTCCACAGCATCAGCCATTGGACCCGTGCCCAGTACGGCGATGTTTAAATCCTGTTCTTGTGCAGAAATGCCTTTGAAGTCACCACCCTTTGAAGTAGAAAGCGGTTTATAGTCTTTAGCTGGTTTTCATTAAAACACATTTAAACAAAAAAGAGACACAGCATGCAAACAGGCCCTTTGGCCCACCCAGTTCATGCTACCCATCGATCACCCGTCTGTTCACACTATCACATTTTCCCATCCACTCCCTGCAGTCTGGGCGATTTACAGAGGCCCATTAACCTGCAAACACGCACGTCTTTGGGATATAGGAGGAAATCTCAGTTCTGGTCGCCCCATTACAGGAAAGACGTGGAGAGGGTGCAGTGGAGATTTACCAGGATGATGCCTGCATTAGAGAGTTACAGCTACAGGGAGAGGTTGGTTAGCCTTTGATTGGTTTATTTGGAACGTCGGAGATTAAGGGGAGATTTGACAGGGGAAATAAAATGATGAGAGGCATATAGATAGGGTAGACAGTTAGAACCTTTTCCCAGGGTGGAAATATCCACCACTAGAGGGCCTAGCAATAAGGTGAGAGGGGGGAACATTTGATGGCGATGTGTGGAGGAAGTTTTTTTTTTACACAGAGTGATGGAGGCCTGGAACACATTGCCAGGGGTGGTGGTTGAGACAATTATGATAGTGGCACTTTTAAATAGGCCCACAGAGGTGCAGATGTGGATCATGTGGAGTTGCGAAACAATAAGGGGCAGAAAACGCTGGTGGGTGTTGTGTACAGGCCACCTAACAGTAGTAGTGAAGTTGGGGATGGCATCAAACAGGAAATTAGAAATGCTTGCGACAAAGGCAAAGCAGTTATAATGGGTGACTTCAATCTACATATAGATTGGGTGAATCAAACTGGCAGGGGTGCTGAGGAAGAGGATTTCTTGGAATGTATGCGGGATAGTTATCTAAACCAACATGTAGAGGAACCAACGAGAGAGCTGGCTATTTTAGACTGGGTATTGAGTAATGAGGAAGGGTTAGTTAGTAGTCTTGTTGTGCGTGGCCCCTTGGGCAAGAGTGACCATAATATGGTTGAGTTCTTCATTAGGATGGAGAGTGACATTGTTAATTCAGAAACAATGGTTCTGAACTTAAAGAAAGGTAACTTTGAGGGTATGAGACGTGAATTGGCCAAGATTGACTGGTAATTAATTCTAAAAGGGTTGACGGTGGATATGCAATGGAAGACATTTAAAGACTGCATGGATGAACTACAAAAATTGTTCATCCCAGTTTGGCAAAAGAATAAATCAGGGAAGGTAGTACATCCATGGATAACAAGGGAAATCAGGGATAGTATCAAAGCAAAGGATGATGCGTACAAACTAGCCAGAAAAAGCAGCATACTGGGAGAAATTCAGAGACCAGCAGAGGAGGACGAAGGGCTTAATTAGAAAAGGAAAAATGGATTATGAAAGAAAACTGGCAGTGAACATAAAATCTGACTGCAAAAGTTTTTATAGATATGTGAAAAGAAAGAGATTAGTTAAAACAAATGTAGGTTCCTTGCAGTCAGAAACAGGTGAGTTGATCATGGGGAACCAGGATATGGCGGACCAATTGAATAACTACTTTGGTTCCGTCTTCACTAAGGAAGACATAAATGATCTGCCGGAAATAGCAGGGGCCCGCGGGTCAAAGGAGGTGGAGGAATTGAGTGAAATCCAGGTTAGTCGGGAAGTGGTGTTGGGTAAATTGAATGGATTAAAGGCCGATAAATCCCCAGGGCCAGATAGGCTGCATCCCAGAGTACTTAAAGAAGTAGCTCCAGAAATAGTGGATGCATTAGTAATAATCTTTCAAAACTCCTTAGATTCTGGAGTAGTTCCAGAGGATTGGCGGGTAGCAAACGTAACCCCACTTTTTAAGAAGGGAGGGAGAGAGAAAACGGGGAATTACAGACCAGTTAGCCTAACATCGGTAGTGGGGAAACTGCTAGAGTCAGTTATTAAAGATGGGATAGCAGCACATTTAGAAAGTGGTGAAATCATTGGACAAAGTCAGCATGGATTTACGAAAGGTAAATCATGTCTGACGAATCTTATAGAATTTTTCGAGGATGTAACTAGTAGCGTGGATAGGGGAGAACCAGTGGATGTGGTGTATCTGGACTTCCAGAAGGCTTTCGACAAGGTCCCACTTAAGAGATTAGTATACAAACTTAAAGCACATGGCATTGGGGGTTCAGTATTGATGTGGATAGAGAACTGGCTGGCAAACAGGAAGCAAAGAGTAGGAGTAAACGGGTCCTTTTCACAATGGCAGGCAGTGACTAGTGGGGTACCGCAAGGCTCAGTACTGGGACCCCAGCTGTTTACAATATATATTAATGATCTGGATGAGGGAATTGAAGGCAATATCTCCAAGTTTGCGGATGACACTAAGCTGGGGGGCAGTGTTAGGTGTGAGGAGGATGCTAGGAGACTGCAAGGTGACTTGGATAGGCTGGGTGAGTGGGCAAATGTTTGGCAGATGCAGTTTAATGTGGATAAATGTGAGGTTATCCATTTTGGTGGCAAAAACGGGAAAGCAGATTATTATCTAAACGGTGGCCGATTGGGAAAGGGGGAGATGCAGCGAGACCTGGGTGTCATGGTACACCAGTCATTGAAGGTAGGCATGCAGGTGCAGCAGGCAGTAAAGAAAGCGAATGGCATGTTGGCTTTCATAGCAAGAGGATTTGAGTATAGGAGCAGGGAGGTTCTACTGCAGTTGTATAGGGTCTTGGTGAGACCACACCTGGAGTATTGCGTGCAGTTTTGGTCTCCAAATCTGAGGAAGGACATTATTGCCATAGAGGGAGTGCAGAGAAGGTTCACCAGACTGATTCCTGGGATGTCAGGACTGTCTTATGAAGAAAGACTGGATAGACTTGGTTTATACTCTCTAGAGTTTAGGAGATTGAGAGGGGATCTTATAGAAACTTACAAAATTCTTAAGGGGTTGGACAGGCTAGATGCAGGAAGATTGTTTCCGATGTTGGGGAAGTCCAGGACAAGGGGTCACAGCTTAAGGATAAGGGGGAAATCCTTTAAAACCGAGATGAGGAGAACTTTTTTCACACAGAGAGTGGTGAATCTCTGGAACTCTCTGCCACAGAGGGTAGTTGAGGCCAGTTCATTGGCTATATTTAAGAGGGAGTTAGATGTGGCCCTTATGGCCAAGGGGATCAGAGGGTATGGAGAGAAGGCAGGTACGGGATACTGAGTTGGATGATCAGCCATGATCATATTAAATGGCGGTGCAGGCTCGAAGGGCCGAATGGCCTACTCCTGCACCTAATTTCTATGTTTCTATGTACAGGCAGATGAGATCAGTTGAACTTGGCATCATGTTGGGCACAGACATTGTGGGCCGAAGGGCCCGTTCCGGTGTTGTACTGTTCTACGTGCTAAACAGATGCACCAGGAGGAAACCCTCGCGGTCAGACTCCGTACAGACAGCACCCGAGGTCAGGAGTGGGCCCGTGCCTCTGGCGCTGAGGCAGCGGGCTGGGCTCTACCATCTGCCCTCCAGCTTTGCTTCCAGTTGCAGTGGGCGAATCTCTGCCAAACTGTGCAGAGCCAGCGACGGGAGAAGAACACACTCGTGCCACCGTTGTTTTAAAAGTTTATTTTATTGGCGAAAGTAAAGAAACAGATTTATTCAGTAACTGACGGTAACAAGCATTTCTGTTTCTTTCCCTCAGACTCATAGTGTTCGTCAAGTATTGCTGATCAAAGTGGGGGGAGGAAGGGGGGGGAGGGGGGGGTGCCAGGGGAGTGGGGTGGGGAGGGGGAAGTGTCACCAACTCCTGAACCACGGCTCACCACCATGAAAAACATGCCCCGCAATCCCCACTGGCCCAGTGTAGGAGGGGGAATGACCTCACCAGCTGCGCAGGGCATGGAAGATTGATCCTTGGTTTGCATAGTTACCTCTCTCTGTTCCCCTCTCACCCCCCTCTCCACACTAACACACCTCCCAGGCAATCATTGACCAGGCCAACGTCTCATTGGAGCACCTTGGGAACAGGAGGCACAGAACAAGCTGTTTTGTTTGAAACAGCTGAGAGTTTACAAGATTAAAGATTAACGGAATGCCAAAATGTTTCTCCTCAAACTGCTGTGTTCTCTGCACAGTCCTGTGCCTTGACACCCCACCCCACCCCACCCACCCCCCAAAAAATAACAGTTGGTGGACATCACCATGGAGAGTTTGTACAACTTGTGTGCTGAACAGAAATGACTTTGTCCTAACATTCCTCAACTAGATTTTAAGGCAAGTGGTTCATCTGTTGACCGAGATTCAAAAAGGAAATTGGAGACGATAACAGACCATTGGTTTGGGCCCAACACAATTATATTAAAAAAAAAGATGAATATTATTACACTCTTTAAAACAAGAACAAAAGTTGATGTCTAGCTAACTGGCTGAGTATGTGCCTCTCACATTGACACCATAGTATGCCTTAGACACACACACACACTGCCTTTCACATTGACACCATGGTATACTGTACACACACACACACTGCCTCTCACATCGACACCATCATATACTGTACAGACACACACACACTGTTGATAGGTTCTTGATTAGCAAGGGCGTCAAAGGTTACGGGGAGAAGGCAGAATAATGAGGTTGACGGAAAGATAGATCAGCCATGATTGAATGGCAGAGCAGACGCGATGGGCCGAATGGCCTAATTCTGCTCTTGGACTCATGGTCTTACCTCAGACCAACCCAGATCATGAACTATCGGCAGCCAAATTAATGCCGCAGAGGGAATAAGATGCTAGAAATGACGGTGACCTTGAGGTCCGATCCCCCGTCCTTTGATCACTTGGGCACACATGCAAACACACACACGTGCACACACGCATACACACACACACACACGTGCACACACACACACACGTGCACACATGCATACACACACATGTGCACATGCACACACCCTCATACACACGTGCACACCCGCATACACACACACACATGCTTACACACACCATACACACGCGCGCGCAACACGCAGCAGCATGAATAAAGTTGGCACTTTTGTCGACTACACACTAATAAGGGCAGAGGTTTCTCATAGAAGAAAAGCAGATTCTGAAAGAAGAGTTACGTTTCTTTACACAGAAAGTGAGTGGCATCGCGGCGATGTGTATAACTGTTAGAGAGCACAGCCAGGTCGGTGGCTGGGCCCGAGTGCTTGCGTTAGTGTTCGGAGCCTGGCACATACCCCGCGTTGTAAAAACCATTCCCAGTCCAAAGTGCTTGAAAGTGAAAAGCCGTCGTGCCCCCCCCCCCCTCTAGACACTGACGTGTTGTGAAGTTCAGATCATGCCACACTGGTTGGAGACACTGTTATGTACAGGAGAAAAAAGAACGGCCAAGCTTTTACTTTTAAGCTGGGGCATTGGCAGAGCTGAGGAGGAGGAGGAGGAGGAGGGGGAAAGGTGAAGTGTTTTTGGGCAAGATCCCAAGCTGATTGCAATGGAAGGTTTTGTGCTTGAAGTGATGGGGAGGAACTGGAATTTGGAATTTGGAGATGGCTTGCTAACAGAGGGGCGATACTTTCAGATACCAGGGGGATCAAAGCAGTCATAAAGCACAGGCTTTGCACACCAATCCTCATCCTAGACAACACACCCTGGAGATGCAAGAGATCTTTAAACCTTTCCTAACCCTGCACAGGTGCAGACACACGGAGACACATGGAACTGCAGACGCTGGAATCTTGAGGCTAATCCAAAATGCTGCAGGAACTCAGCAGGTCCGGCAGCATCTGTGGAGGGAACGGAGAGGTGACATTTCGGGTCTGGACCCTGCTTCAGGCCGATGGGAAGGAAGCTGGAAAAGAGAGGAGGGGGGGCAGGACAAAGCCTGGCAATTGATAGGTGGATACAAGTGGGGTGGAAGGGAAGATGGGTGGCATCAGTGACAAATGAGACAAAAAATAAGGAATTGTCTGGATTGAACCAAGGATTTCTTTGCACTAGTATTAGTTATTCATTTATTGAAGTTTTTAAAATAGTATATGTTACCTGTTAATTGTGTTATAGGTCTACCATGCTCCTGCAAGTATGAATTTCATTGTTCCGTTGTCGGTACATCAGACTATGAAACATTCTTGCCCTTGAATGTAAAGCTGAACGGAGGGATTGAGATGAATGGGGACAGAGAGACAACCGCTTGGGACAAGGAATATACACCCCCAGCAAAAGCACTTGGCAAAAACCCGGCCCACTCTTTCATCATTTCAAACGATGAGAGCCGTAGATGGGGTAGAGAGTCAGAATCTTTTTCCCCGGGTGGCAATGCCAAAGACTAGAGGGCATAGTTTTCAGGTGAGAGGGCCAACGTTTAAAGCAGGGAGGTTTATACACAGAGAATAGTGTGTGCTTGGAATGGGCTGCTAAGGGTGGTGATGGAGGCAGATGATTGTGGCGTTTAAGAGGTTTTTAGATAGGCACGTGGATTTGCAGGGAATGGAGGGATATGGATCGGGTGCAGGCAGGCATCAGTTGATCTCGGCATCGTTCATCATCAACATTGTGGGCCGAAGAGCCAGCGCCACGCATATTGGTCCGCAGTGCAGCCTACTTTGAGTGGCAAGAGGCAGGTAACGATTCAGATACAGTCTTTTAGAGTGGAATTGGATTAAAATCCCCACAGGACTGCCGGGGGTAACTCGGCGGGACCAGCAACAGTTGTGTGGGGGAATAGACAGACTGAAGAAGGGTGTCGACCTGAATGTCCAGTGGCGACGTCAGGACAACGGGCCTTTCAGGCCAAGATAAGGCTCGCTATTTTTTGGAGGAAGCCTATACTCGAAAGGACAAAATGTCACCGAAAACATAGCAACTGTTGGTGTACTGCCTGAGGGGATATCGACAATGTATTTTACACTGCACCCCCCTTAGTTATGTAATATTGTGCTTATAGTGTGTACAGTATGATCTTACTAGAATGTATGCAAAACTAAATATTTCACAGTATCTAGGTACACGCACTCTTCTCCCACCCCCACCTCTTCGTTCCAACTTTCTCCCCCGTCTGAAGGGTCCTGATCCTTCCCGCCACTGATGCTGCCTGTCCCGCTGAGTTACTCCAGCTCCCAGTGTTCTGCTCCCTTTAAACTTACCTGCTTGACTGGAAAATGGATTGTAATACTGTCCAACCTTTTAAAGTGACCCTTGTCAGACCCAACCCGAAACGCCCTCTGTCCGTTTCCCTCCAAAGATGCTGCCTGACAGGCTGAGTTCCTCCAGCACTTTTTTTGTTTTTTTTTAACTCCAGATTCCAGTATCCGCAGTTGGTGGGGCTCGGAGAGAGGGAACACCAGCAGAGAGGGTGGGGCGGGGGCATGGGTGACTGGCCGTGGTGGGAGAGAAAGGTGGGAGGCAGAGGGGGTGGGATGGGGATAGTGGGAGAAAGGGCGAACACTAAGGTCAGGATGGGGGGGAAGGGGGTGGAAATCAATTGAGCGGGGGAGGTGCTTTGTATCCCGCCCATCTCCACGCTGCTCATTCCAGTTCTGCCATCGCTCCGTCATCCGGCCCATCTCAATCTCACCCCAGCTCCAATTCAGCCCGCCTCGCTTCCTCGACGGACCCAAGGAGAAGAGCCGGATCAACTCAGACGGGATCGGTGAACGGCAACCCCCCTCACCGGGATCTGTAGCAGCACTACAGTCGACGAGGAGCGCTGGGCTGAGGTCACAAGTGCCGGCGAACAGGATGAGTATGGAGCAGGGCCAGCATGGGGACGGACGGCGGTACGAAGGGCTCGTTTCCCTGCTCTGACTCCCATCTCACTGGTGAACTCTGACAGAAGCGTCCGAGTCCCGGCCGTTTGCAGGGATCGCCGACTTGCCATCCACCATTGGGAAGTGGGGAATCGCCTCCCACCACCTATCACCAGCCGCTGGTAGCCAGGAGCTCGTCCTCCCCTCCCGTGCTCATGTGTGGTGGACAGCCCCGGATTGCCCAACCTTCTGCTGGTGGCGGTGGTGTGGCCAGGGGTGGCCACCAGAAGGCAAGGTCATTTGGGTGGAGATGGGAGGGAGGACGCTCATTCCCATTTCACCCCCCACCCCGCCTTCACCATGAATCTTGCCCGGCTGAGACTGATGCCTGAGAGACACAAGAGACTGCAGGTGCTGGAATCTCCAGCCACCTTGGCTCTGGCAGGCAGGGGCTGTGTTGTGGAGAGTCACACACATACAGGCGAGGCCCAGCTCTCAATATTCACGCAGGTGTGCAGGGAGGTGGGGAATTCATTCACATGGCCTCCCAGTTCATCGGATAGCTTCACTCCGGGCAGTCTGAAGTAGGGTCCAGACCTGAAACGTCACCGACCCATTCCCTCCACAGATGGGACACAGAGAGCGCGCGTAACTCAGCGGGTCAGGCAGCATCCCCGGAGAAGAACATGGACAGGTGACGATTCGGGTGGGGGCCCTTCTTCTCCACAGACGCTGCCTGGCCCACTGAGTTCCTCCAGCACTTTGTGGTTGGCTCAAGATTGCAGCATCTGCAGTTCCTTGTGAGTCCATTCACTCGGAGACGGGAGACGACACAAACGAAACACCATCTCTGCCTGTCACCATCTATGCCCAGTTTCCATAAAAGACCAGCCCCCGACCATCAAGCAGCCAGACAACTGGTGGCACTTTGTAAAAAATGAACCCCCACACTTGATAAATCTCACAATCTCTCCAATAGAATTGCTTCCCTTCTGATTCATGGAGAAAAGGTTTGATTCAAATGTAAAACAACACGGGCAACACACAAAGTGCTGGCGGAACTGAGTGGGTCAGGCAGCTTCCGCGGAGGGAAATGGACAGACAATGTATTGAGTCGGGAACCTTCGTCAGACCCGAAATGTAACCTGTCCTGGTCCCCTGAGTTCCTCCAGCACTTTGTGTTTTGCTCAGGATTCCAGCATCTGCAGTTCCTCGTGTCTCCGTAAAACAACACTGGTGCTATTTGCAAAGTTCGGAAGGTAAAGAAATCCCTGAAACCCACTGAATATGCGGCATGTGCATCCTAAGCCCCTACTTTCCCCGCCCCCCAGCTCCTCACCGTCCTTCCCTTCACAGCCTCCGCCTGGAGGCAATGTTAAAGCGCTGAAGGGGCAAGGAGGCAATCCTGAACTAAAATGGCAATTAACACCTGTCCTCCCAAAGTGAACCTGTCTCCTCCTCCTCCTCCTCCCCCCCCCCCCCCCCCCCCATCCTCTCCAACGACAAACTTATTGAGAGCAAGTCCACAAGGCCCAACCGCTGTGTGGCAGGGTGGTTTCAAGAAGGTTTCGCTTTGGGGAGGGCCATTGGGGAGAGAGGGGGTGTCAGGAAGGAAGCAACACAATGGCAGACGGGAGGGAAGGGAATCAGAGAGGGATAGAAAGAAAAATGGTGACCTTTGGCAGGGAGGGTGACATTTCCCAAGTACCTGGTGACAACATATCATGACTTCTGCTTCCCTTATTGTGACTTAACGCAACCGATGCCACAGAGTAATCTTACCCCATCCCAATATTTAAAATAGCAATTCAAAAATATTATAATTTGGTGCCACGAACTATTGTTAAGCCAATTGGTGTAAAATTTAGAAGTCTAATGGCTCTGTAGTCTTGTACCCAGCACTTAGAATTCAATGTGTTCAGCATAAATAACAGTGCTCATAAAGATTAATTTTTGTTTTTTTTTGTTTTAAAACATACAGTCATTAAAAGATAAAAGATCTCTGGAATATGCGGTGTACAAAAAAATTAAGTCTGCTTTTTTTTTTTTTTCTCGTCTAAAATTATCAATTTTGTTTTCAAAAAGGCACTTCATTCTGCAAAAAGGAGATCACAGAATCAGATCAGCTACTGTAGATCAGAGTGACTGTCTGCATAGCAATATCTGCGAAACGAAAACCAAAGAGGAAAAAAAACTTTAAAAAGTATCACAGAACTGCCCAAATACTTGTGTTTTGTTTTTTGGTAGGCGGAAAGAAGAAGATTGATATTCAAACCACAGTCTGCAGCGGATATTTCTCCTGGTTTTCCACGTGGTGTAAGTGTGATGTATTTCTTTTTAAAATGGTAGTTGTTTCCTCGACGTCTGGTCGCGGGTGAGTTTCTGGCGCCAGGCTGGCAGAGGCTGAACGACCGCATGTCACCTTGTTCGCAGCGAACTCAGGGCAGCAGGTGCTGAAGTGCTTCCCGATTGCAGATTGCTTCCTGCTCCTAACTCCACCAGGTGCAGTTCCGATCCAAGGCATGGGGTGGGGAAGGGACGGGGGAAGTGAAGGAAGCTTTCTCGTTACAAAGTAAAGAAAACACAACATTTGCAAAGGGGTTCGGGGGGGGGAGAACGGGGAAGGAGGAGACGGGGTGTGGGGGATGTGTGTGAATTGGGTAGGGAGGGGCAGGGGGAATTTAAAAATAAAACAAAAAATCGGGCCAAGATCAACGCAAGGAAACTGCCACATGCCTGGAGCACAGTCGCTACCTGCCACGGAGGTTCTGCAGCATAGTGTAAACATCCTCCTCTTTGCTCAGTCCTTCAAAGAATGGGATCAGATCATACAACTCTGTGTCCGACATGTCGTCGAACCACGACTGCACAGGCACCTGTGTGTGGGGGGGGGGGGGGGGAGAAAAACACTTGCATTAGTTAACTTCCCTTCATGAAGACAACCATTTTGTAACCTGGTCGAATCCTTTAGTCCCCCCTTATCATCTCTTCCCTAAAGAAGAGACCCGACCCGAAACGTCACCTATCCATGTTTAGTTTAGTTTAGAGAAACAGTGCGGAAACAGGCTCTTCAGTCCACCGGGTCCACGCCAACCAGCGATCCCCGCCTATTCACTATCCTACACACACTAGGGACAATTTTTTACATTTACCAAGCCAATTAACCTACAAACCTGCACGTCTTTGGAGTGTGGGAGGAAACCGAAGATCTCGTAGAAAACCCACGCAGGTCACGGGGAGAGCGTACAAACTCCGTACAGACAGGACCCGTAGTCGGGATGGAACCCGGGTCTCCGGCGCTGCATTCGCTGTACGGCAGCAACTCTACCGCTGTGCCACCGTGACCGCCATGTTCTCTGGAGATGCTGCCTGACCCGCAGAGTTACTCCAGCACCGTGTGTACTTTTAGATATGCACATGGATATGCAGTGATCGGAGGGATATGGATCATGTCAGGCAGAGGAGGTTAGTCCATTTCCCCATCCACAAAATATTTACGAATTTTCAACAGAAATAGAGGCGTTTGATATTGGGGAGTGGACAGTGTAGGTGAGGACAGAGATTATTGGAAAACAGGTCCAACTGGTTGCAGGGTTGCAGACCATGTGCTGGAGGTGTTGAGAGACATTGATTAAGCAGTGAAGGAGGAATATTTGTACAGATGGAGATCTCGTGTGATTTGGAGCGGGGTAAATAAAGGTGGCACGGCGCTCATCACCCTGCAGCCCTTGTTGTTGTTTGGATTGAGAAACGAAGCATGGAAACAGGCCCAGCGGATCCACGCCAATCATTGATCAACCAGGCGCACTAGTTCTATGTTATCTCACTTTCCCATCCGTTCCCTACACACTAGGGACAATTTACAGAGGCTGATTAACCCGCACGTCTCTGCGATGTGGGAGGAAACTGGAGCAGCCGGAGAAAAACCCACGCGGTCACTGGAAGAACGTGCAAACTCCAGACTGACAGCCCCTGAGGCCAGGATTGAACCCGGGTGTCTGGCGCTGTGAGGTAGTGGCTTTATCAGCTGTGCCACCCGGTCGGTGTCAGGCATGTGTACATCTAGGGTACTGTCAGGAATGCGTACATCTTCAGGTCAATCACACGGGTCTTGGACTCAGAATCACCAGAATGATACTGGAGTACAAAGGGCAAAGTTAAGGCAACAGGATGCTGGACCAGGATGAATTTACCATCAGCGTAGAAGATTCAGGGGCGATCCAATCAATGCATCTTAAAAAGGATGCGAGAATCTAAAGGGGTCATAGAGTACATCACAGAAACAGGTCCTTCGGCCCAACCCATCCCTGCTGAGCAAGAGACACAAAGTGCTGGAGTAACTCATGCTCTCGGACCACGCATCTCTGGGGAACATGGATAGGTGGCGTTCCGGGTCGCCGACCCTTCTTCAGACTGAAAGTAGATGTGTGGGGAGGGGAGTGGCAGTGGGAGAAATAAACTGGTGAGGAAAGGCCACTTTTCTCCTGTCACCTCTATTTTCAGTCTGAAGGGTCCCTGACCTGAAACGTCACCCATCCTTTTTCTCCAGAGATGATGCCTAACCTGCTGACATACTGCAACACTTTGCATCTATCTGCGGTTGGAAGTTTCTGTAGGGGATGTCCTGTCATCAACTACTGCCACAGCTGGAAGCTTGATACATTTTATGGAGCAACTATGGACATCGCACCTATCCATGTTCTCCAGAGATGCTGCCCAACCCGCTGAGTTACTCCAGCACTCTGTCTCATTTTTTTTTGCAAACCATCATGCGTCGTTCCATGTGCCTCCATGTTTTCGTTGGCCCTCTGCAAATAGATGGAGGCAACCAAACTTAAAGGGAAGGGAGTACTCACTGCGTTTTCGGGGTGGAAGATGTAGGATGCCGGTGAGTTATCCACAATTATGACCTTACTCAAGTCCCTCCCTAGTCGACTAAGGTCTTTCACGTAGTTTCCTCTGTGGAAAACGCACGATTCTCTGAAGAGCCTGGCCCTGAAGACGCCCCAGCGATCCAGCAGGTCTGCCACCGGATCTGCATACTTTGAGAGAGCAGGGAAAGTAAACAAGTTACGGCCCAGTGGCTGACACACAACATGCTTCCAAACATTCACTCGACAACCAGTCCAACATCTTGAACTAATTTCCAATACAAAAACCCCACATACAAAAACTCCCTCTACCTCGGGAAAGCAGCCAACATAATCAAAGGCCTTTCTCATCTCGGTCATCCTTTCTGCTCCCCACTCCCGTCTGGCAGAAGGTACAGAAGCTTTAACGAAGGTACAGAGAGCACCACCGGACTCAGGAACAGCTTACTCTCCTCTGTTAACAGGCTTACGAAAGGCCCTTCCATAAGCTAGGGTACTGTCTGATTCACCTCTACCCCATTGCGGACATTGGTTTAACAGTTTAAGAATATGGGGTAGGCCATTTAGAACAGAGATGAGGAAAAACGTTTTCACCCAGAGTTGTGAATCTGTGGCATTCTCTGCCTCAGATGGCAGTGGAGGCTAATTTTCTGGATGCTTTCAAGAAAGAGTTAGATGGAGCTCTTAAAGATAGTGGAGTCGGGGATATGGGGAGAAGGCAGGAACGGGGTGCTGATTGTGGATGATCAGACATGATCACAGTGCATGGCGGTGCTGGCTCGAAGGGCCGAATGGCCTACTCCTGCACCTATTATCTCGTCTGAAGAAGGGTTTCGGCCCGAAACGTTGCCTATTTCTTTCGCTCCTTAGATGCTGCTGCACCCACTGAGTTTCTCCAGCACCTTTGTCTACCTTCGATTTTTCAGCATCTGCAGTTCCTTCTTAAACACCTATTATCTTGTCTATTGGACTTTGCCTGTGGAACTGGTGCGCTACAATGCTGAGAACTATATTCTGTACTCTGTATCTCCCCCTTTGCTCAACTTGGCTGTAAATACGTATTGTATTATCTGATCTGATTGGATAGCACGTAAAACAAAGCTGTACTTCATTACACCTGACAGTGACAAACTTAAACCACAAAGAGGTCAACAGCTCTGCTGTAATACACCTGCATTGTCAAACACAATATAGTCTCATCTTAACAGCAGCTGCTCCCCACTATTCACACTACTCCCCATCACTGATTTAATCATGTTTATGTTCCAGGGGCAGAATAAGGCCATTTGGCCCATCAAGTCCACTCCTTCTCCCCATAACCCCTGACACTCGTACTAATAAAGAATCTATCTTTCTCTGCCGTAAAAAATATCCATTGACTTGGCCTCCATTGTCTGTGGCAATGAATTCCACACATTCTGATCAAAGAAGTTCCTCCTCATCGCCTTCTTAAAGGAATGTCCTTCAACTCTGAAGCTAACCACTCTATCCAGGCATTTAACTATTTGGTTCCCACTCATCCTTGTAAACTCCAGCGAGTACAGGCCCAGTGCCGTCAAACTCTCATCGTATGTTAACCCACTCATTCCTGGGATCATTCTCGTGAACCTCTTCTGCATCTCTCCAGCGCCAGCACATCCTTCCTCAGATATGGGGCCCAAAATTGCTTACAATACTGTAAATGCGGCCTGACCAGTACATTAAAGAGACTATGCTTTACATTCCACCGATTCACCACTCTCTGCCTAAAGAAATTCCTCCTCATCTCCTTTCTAAAGGTACATCTTTTTATTCTGAGGCTGTGTCCTCTAGTCCTCGACCCTCACTAGTGGAATTATCATCAAAGGTCATGGCTCTTTAGGTCTAAGAATGGGTGCAGTTCAGGGACAGGCCCTTCGGCCCATGGTGTCTGTTCTAACTTCCCATTACTGTCCAATGTGGGTTTGTGGGTTAATTGGCCTCTACAGGTTGACCCTAGTGTGTAGGGAGTCGGTGAGAAAGTACCTCAAAGGGAGATAGGTCTCATCTATTTACTCTGTTGAGATCCTCAGAGTGTTCTTCCTTGATTTCCAAAGAAAACAAACTTATCTAATCTTTATCGTAGCTACCGTTTTGCAGATAACAGCGTTCTCTGCCATGCAATCACAACTGTCCTACAAATGATTTATGTTTATGTCTATTATTTTCCCCTCGATCGAGGTACAGTAAAAAAGCTTTATTTTGCATGCTATCCAATCACATCAGACAATACGGGTTAGTATGGGTGTCAAAGGTTATGGGGAGAAGGCAGGAGAATGGGGTTAGGAAGGGGGTGATAGATCAGCCATAAACATAGAAAATAGGTGCAGGAGGCCATTCGGCTCTTCAAAGCCAGCACTGCCATTCATTGTGATCATGGCTGATTGTCCCCAATCAATAACCCGTGCCTGCCTTCTCCACATATCCCTTGATTCCACTAGCCCCTAGAGCTCTATCTAACTCTCTCTTAAATTCATCCAGTGATTTGGCCTCCACTGCCCTCTGTGGCAGGGAATTCCACAAATTCACAACTCTCTGGGTGAAAACGTTTTTTCTCACCTCAGTCTTAAATGGCCTCCCCTTTATTCTAAGACTGTGGCCCCTGGTTCTGGACTTGCCCAACATTGGGAATATTTTTCCTGCATCTAGCTTGTCCAGTCCTTTTTATAATTTTATATGTTTCTATAAGATCTCCCCTCATCCTTCCAAACTCAAACTTCTGAAGGCATGATTGAATGGCGGAGTAGACTTGATGGGCCGAATGGCCCAATTCTACTCCTATCACTTATGACCTTATTACTACCTATAAATGGATTGAAGCCAAACTGGAATACAATAGGTTGAGCGAAGGGGAAGATGCAGAGCGCACTGGGGCGGAACAGTTCTGGAGACAAAGTCCAATGCCTGCAATGGTAAAGGCGAATCAGACAGTATCCTGGCTTCCTAGTAACCCAGTATCCTAGTAACCAGAAATGTTCGTAGTTTGCATACCAGTTGTTAAACATTCCTGCTCTTCAATTCAATGCCGCAGCCGTTAAAGGGAAACATTTCTCATGCCCTTGCATTTTCTTGACCTATCCTGCTGTGAATCTTGGATGAGTTTAAGGTGGCACAGTGGTAGAGTTGCTGCCTTACAGTGCCAGAAACCCAGGTTATATCCCGATTACGGGTGCTGACTGTACAGAGTTTGTACGTTCTCCCTGTGACAGCATGGGTTTTCTCTGGGTGCTTCAGTTTCCTCTCACATGCCAGAGACGTGCAGGTTTGTAGGATAATTAGCATTGCTAAAAAAATAGTAAATTGTTACTGGTGTGTAGGCTATTGTTAGTGTACAGGGTGATTACAGTCTCAGTGGGCCTAAGGGCCTGTTTCTGCCCGGCATCTATAAAGTTTACAGTAGATCGCTGGAATTCTCTGCCCTCGAGGGTGGTTGCATATACACTAGGAATAGGTAAATCTAAGCATTGAGGAATTGAGGGCTATGGGGTCCTGGCACAGAAGAGGAATTGAAGCCAATGCAAATCAACCAGGATCACTCTGAATGGCAAGGCTGGTTTGAGGGGTTGAGTGGCCTATCTCCTGCTCCCATTTTCCTGTGCAGGAAGGAACTGGAGACGCTGGTTTACACCGAAGACAGACACGAAATGCTGGAGTAACTCAGCGGGACAGGCAGCATCTCTGGTGGGAAGGAATGGGTGACGTTTTGGGTCTTCCATTTTCCATTCTTCCATTTTCTTGTGTTAGATTAAGGAACCTGTTGGCCTACATGCTAAAGCCCCTCTGATCCTCCACATCTCTCACCATCCTTCCAGTCACTATATTTTCTTGTTTAGTTGGTACTTCCCAAATACATTACCCCTCACATTCTTTGGATTGAATCCTATTTTCCATGTTTTTGCTCAAATGACTGAATCTCTAGCTGGCATTGGGATGCAAGAGTGTGTCGACTCTTTGCACGCTGCTCCCAGAGAAGGATCTACTGCCAGGCAATTGCTCAACTCTTTTAAATCTCTATTCTACCTTAAAATCTAGCACCATTTCCAGTTGTTCACTCTGCACCTTCCCCTTTGCTCTCCTGTTACACTTGAGTTTGGCTTGATTGTATTTATGTGTAGTATTATCTGATCTGTGCAGGAATTCACAAGACAGTTAGATAGAGCTGTTAGGGCTAGTGGAATCAAGGGGTATGGGGAGAAGGCAGGCACGGGGTACTGATTGTGGATGATCTGCCATGATCACATTGATAGGCGGTGCCGGCTGGAAGGGCTGAATGGCCTACTCCTGCACCTATTGTCTATGTATCTATGAACTGCAGATGCTGGCTTACACTTAAGATAGACACAATATGCTGGAGTAACTCAGCGGGTCATGTCGGATCTCTGGGGAAAAGGAATAGGTGACGTCTCGGATTCAAACCCCTTTTCTCAAATGGGATCACATCACAAAAAGTCACCTATTCCTTCTCTCCAGAGATACTGCCAGACCCGCTGAGTTACTCCAGCATTGTGTCTATCTGTATTATCTGAACTATTTGGGTAGCATGCAAAACAAAGCTTTTTATTTATCAATAGTAAGCCTCAACCTTTTCACAAGGTGTAGCTAGTTCTTCCTTTGTGTTAAACAGGTTGTCAGTTTAGTATCTTCTACAAACACTGATCATGCCACCTATATTTGTCCAAACCATTAATATATTTTCTGCCCTTATTCATCAACTCATTATCACATTTCTCACTGCCCAGATAATGTGAAGGAGAGGAATGAGGGAGTCTTCGTAAAAAATTGGGCATGGTCTGTATATGTAGAGAGTGGGTGATATCTGGACTGAGTTGCCAGAGGTGGTAGTACAATCAGGTACAATCACTAATGTTTAAGACAGACATTTCAGTATACACTTCAATAGAAAGACTTAAACCCCTGTCCCACGGTACGAGTTCATTCCAAGAGCTCTCCCCGA
The DNA here is from genome assembly GCF_028641065.1 of Leucoraja erinaceus. NCBI lineage: Eukaryota > Metazoa > Chordata > Chondrichthyes > Rajiformes > Rajidae > Leucoraja > Leucoraja erinaceus. The sequence goes on along the minus strand of NC_073378.1, from coordinate 135,723,038 downwards.
GTTTGCCCTGATTCCAACTTGGAGATTTACGGCAATGGCCACTCGTCGGTACTCGGGGCTCTCGTGGACATTTTTCAATGGGTTGAAAAATCTTCCCGAGTCTTCCCGTGCTTACCTGCCGTTAGCGAGTCTTCCCGAGTACTTGCCGTTAGCGTTACGAGCCGCTAAGAGACGTCCCCGAGCTCCGACGAACCCGCTACGTTCATTCTCCGTGCGTACCACGAGTTTTGATTTTTTTTTTACTCGGGAGAGCTCTTGGAATGAACTCGTACCGTGGGACAGGGCTTTTATGGTTTCAATGCAGGTAAATGGGATCGGGGTAGAAGGGTTACTGGGAGAGGCAGGAGATTGGGGTTCAGAGAGTTGAGCCATGATTGAATGGCACAGTAGACTTGATGGGCCGAATGGCCTAATTCTGCTCCTATCACTTATGAACATGAAAAAAAATCTGCATGTATGCGACGGGCCAAAGGGCCTGTTGCTGTGTTGTTCGACTCTCGGGTTAACTGTCGAGTTTGCATTTTCGACTGAGTGCGATCAAAAGATTAGTGGCATTAGCAATGATGTCAGTCTGTATTGACCCCTAGTGGCGGGATTAAACAAAGGAACTAATTCAATGCATTTACGTGACCAAGTCACAAAAATAATTGGGACCGCTATCTGCTTGGTTCACAGTGCTAATCGCCACACAGTTTTGTCAAGCGACCTCTACCTTGCTGAAAATGATAATGCCCAATGCAGGAAACAAAACAAGTTGCTGCAAATTCACGCACTAATAAAGTTTGTTCTTCTTTCCACCATCCTTCTCCCATGCCAGATGAGGTAACAAATGTAGCACGACACAGAGCGCTGGAGGAACTCAGCGGGCTCAGCTGCCTCAGTGGAGGCTGTGGCCAGACGACACATCGGATTGGGACCCTCCATCAGACTCATTGAGGGTCCCGAAACCCGAGCTTTCATCTGTCCATTCCCCCCAGGTGCTGGGTTCCTCCGGCACTTTGAGTTTGGTTCAAGATTCCAGCATCTGCAGTCCCCGCTGCCTCCAGTTAGAAATGAAACTCGCACAAGGTCACAATTGCAACTCGTACAACGAGAAACAGCGACTGTACAATGACAATGAATGAATTGGCCGTGAAGATGAGTTTGCTCTCCATTAGACTATGAAAGTGGTGCATCTTTTCAAGTGTATACAACACAGGGACTTGGCTTGGCTAACTTGTCCCCAAATCTGAGGAAGGACATTATTGCCATAGAGGGAGTGCAGAGAAGGTTCACCAGACTGATTCCTGGGATGTCAGGACTGTCTTATGAAGAAAGACTGGATAGACTTGGTTTATACTCTCTAGAATTTAGGAGATTGAGAGGGGATCTTATAGAAACTTACAAAATTCTTAATGGGTTGGACAGGCTAGATGCAGGAAGATTGTTCCCGATGTTGGGGAAGTCCAGGACAAGGGGTCACAGCTTAAGGATAAGGGGGAAATCCTTTAGAACCGAGATGAGGAGAACTTTTTTCACACACAGAGAGTGGTGAATCTCTGGAACTCTCTGCCACAGAGGGTAGTTGAGGCCAGTTCATTGGCTATATTTAAGAGGGAGTTAGATGTGGCCCTTGTGGCCAAGGGGATCAGGGGGTATGGAGAGAAGGCAGGTACGGGATACTGAGTTGGATGATCAGCCATGATCATATTGAATGGCGGTGCAGGCTCGAAGGGCCGAATGGCCTACTCCTGCACCTAATTTCTATGTTTCTATGTTTCTATGTCCACAAAGGTATTTGCGCAAACCTCCAACCCCCATCCTCCTGTCTTCACCTTACCCAGTCGATATATTTCTTGCTCCCAGGATTGACCTTGCCTTAGGTTAGAGAGACAGCATGGAAATAGGGCTTTCAGTTCACCTGGGTCCACGCCCACACATACAAGGAGAATAGAAATAGAGGGAGGGGGGATGAAAAAGATTTCCATCGGCAAACAAAGTTAAGAAATCATTTCTACAAAAAATGATGAATTTGTTAAGCAAGCTTTGAAGGTTCATACACACACACACACACACAAGCAGACAGAGGTTACACTCCTCTGCACGCTCACCTTGGCTAGACTGGCTGTGAAGAGAACACATTCGAAGAGCTGCCCCATCTTCTGCAGGAATAAGTCGACATGCGGCCTTTTCAACACATAAACCTGTAAATGTAGGGAACAGGTAGGTCAAGGACTCAAGCAAGCTAGCGCCATTTACATCCGTTAAAAGTGCAACAAGCATCCCAGCTTGGGAAGTCGAATGCAAGGGGAAAGTATACAGTTAATGGCAAGACCCTAAACAGCATTGATGTACAGAGGGATCCAGAGGTCCAAGTCCGTAGCTACTAGAAAATGGGTCAAGAAGGCATATGGTATACTTGCCTTTATTGGATGCAGCATTGAGAACAAGAGTCAGGAAGTTATATTGCAGATTTATAAGCCTTGGGCTCAGCTGCATTTGGAGTATTGCGTGCAGTTCTGGTCGCCCCATTAACTGGGAACGATGTGGAGGCTTTGGAGAGGGTGCAGATGAGGTTTACCAGAATGATGCCTGGATTAGAGGGTATTTGGGCTGTTGGAAAGGTTGGACAAATCTGGAATGTTATTTTTTCTGGCATGTTGGTGGTTGAGGGGCAGATCAGGCAGAAATTTATAGTTTCAAGGAGATGTGTGGGGCAAGTTTAAAAAAAAGATGATCACACAGAGCGTAGTGAGTGCCTGGAATGCCCTGGTGGTGGAGGCAGATACAATTATGGCATTTAAGAGGCTTTTGGATAGGGGATGGAGGCATGGAGGCGTACGGATCACGTGTAGGCAGAGCAGAGAGGTTTAACTTGGTATCATGTTCGACACACACACACTGTGGAGTGAATTTGACTCAATTATTATTGCCTAGGTACAGTGAAATGCTTTGCTTATAACCCGGTAAATCATATAGCAGATCTCACTTAGGTAGTTCACAAGACGCCACATTTCTGCCGCCAACAAGGCTCAGGTCCCCATATCGTCCTCTCCCTCCCACCCGGTTGGGCTGAACTGCCTGTTCCTCTGATGTACTGTTCTGCGTATGTTGTACCTTACATGCTCCCTTCAGTTTTTTGTAAAGGGTCAAATTGGGGAGCAAGTGGAATGACAGGATCTGTGCTGCAGTGTTGCTGCGAGTGGTCGCAATCTTTGCGACGGCTGTTGTGGCACCAAGCTGCACTTGACACAACACAACTCTCACTGCACTGACAATGGCTGTTCAAATGGACCCATCAGCATAAGGCGGAGTTCTCATCAGCCCTCCTTCATACAATAATGGGCCAGTCCCACTTAGGCAAATGTTTAGCCTAACTCCTGCACCTATTGTCTATTGTCTATTCACTCATCCACACTTGTTATCACACCTTCACACCAGGAGCAATTTACAGGAGCCAATTAACCTACAAACCCTTGGGTACCACCCTGTTGGAAACAACATAGAAATTAGGAGGAAAGGCCATTCGGCCCTTCGAGCCTCACCGCCAGAACATGATCAACTCCACACACCAACAAGATCCGAGCCTTGAGATGGATACCCTGTGTCTTGTGTTGCCACAAGGCCACAGCTCCCTCTTAATTATCCAATGCTGCCTCAACTACCCTCTGAGGCTAGTGAATTCAGCGTCACGGTGCCGCTAGTTTTACTGGGTGTGGGTGGGGGGCCTCCCTCAGCACCAAAATAGCAACCCTGCATCTAAAAAACAATTTTGTCTCTTATTGCCCAATCTAAAAAATTCTGGTGGAGGAACTCAGTGGATCCAGGCTTTCATCTGTGGAGGGGAATCAGTCTGGTGAACCTTCTCTGCACTCCCTCTATGGCAGCTTGTCCTTCCTCAGATTTGGAGACCAAAACTGTACCAAGACCCTGTACAACTGCAGTAGAACCTCTCTGCTCCTATACAAATCCTTTTGCTAGAAAGTAACATAGGCTTTCTTAGGAAAGAACTGAAGATGCTGGTTTAAATCGAAGATAAGACACAAAATGCTAGAGTAACTCAGCGGGACCTAGGCAGCATCACTGATAATATTTAGAGGAATGGGTGACGTTTTGAGGCCGAGACTGTCGCTGGTTGAGTATGTAGTCGAAAAACTGGAATTGACCCAAAACACCGTCATCCATTATCCTTCGATCCAGAAATGACGCCCTACGTCCCGCTGAAGTCAAGCTACACTCTCATTGGCGTCCAGTCCCACTAGCAGGTCAGTTTCGAACATTTCAAAATCCAGTCGACAAGAAAAAACGCTACAATTCTTTGGGCGACTGAGGAGGCTACTCACGAACATACACCTAAGTGGGACAGGGTCATAAGGCTCATGTCTTCCTCCCCCAGTGGTCAGCAGAAATAACCATGAAATGGAAACCGATGGGAAACAGGTAATGTGCCTTCCCTGCTCCCTGGCTTTCCTTCCTGAACAACGTTTGGATACATAGAATGCAATGCGATTTGTATGTCTGCCAACACCATTGTTTCCTGCACTGTGTGTTCCAACTGCTATATCGAATGTTAAAAATTGCTTGTGGTTCTGTGAACACATACGTAGTGAAAACATGCGCGGGGAATTAAACCGGGCACAACACCAAGCAAAGCCACTAAACATAATTTGCTCGTACACAAAAATGCTGGAGAAACTCAGCGGGCGCAGCAGCATCTATGGAGCGAAGGAAATAGGTAACGTTTCGGGCCGAAACCCGTGACGGGTTTCGGCCCGAAATGTTACCTATTTCCTTCGCTCCATAGATGCTGCTGCACCCGCTGAGTTTCTCCAGCGTTTTTGTGTACCTTCGATTTTCCAGCATCTGCAGTTCCTTCTTGAAAACGTAATTTGGTGAATGTGTTCAGTTTTGGTCACCTTGCGAGAGGAAAGATGCCATTAAGGTGGAAAAGAGAGCAGAGGAGATTTACAAAGATGTTGCCAAGACTTGAGGGGCTGAGCTATGGGGAGAGGTTGGGCAGGCTGTGACTTTATACCTCGGACTGCTGGAGGCTGACGGCTCATCTTATGGAGATGTATAAAATCACAAATTAAATAGACTGCCAATGCACAGAGTCTTTTTCCCCCGATGCAGGGGAATCAAGAACTAGAGGGCAAAGGTTTAAGCTCAGTGAGAAAATATTTAATAGAAACAGGAAGGGCAACTTTCTCCACACAAGGGGTAGTGGGAATATGCAACGAGCTGCCAGAGGATGTGACTGAGGCAGGTGCAGTAAAAGTATTTAAAAGTACACACGATAAGCTGGAGAACTCAGCGGGACAGGCGTCATTTCTGGATAGAAGGAATGGGTGACGTTTCGGGTCAAGGCTGTTTTTCAGTCTGAAGATGGGTCTCGATTCAAAACGCCACCCATTCCTTCGCTCCAGAGATGCTGCCTGTCCCGCTGAGTTACTCCAGCATTTTGTGTCTATCTTCGATATAAACCAGCATCTTCAGTTCTTTCCTACTCAACTTTCTCTGCTTGTCCCGCCCTCAGCCCATTTTCCATCTTTCTCCCGTTTACTCCATGCCGAAGAAAGCTGTCTTTCCATTCCCTCCACAGATGCTGCCTGATCCACTGAGTTCCTCCACCACTTGTTTTTAGCTGGGCAATAAGAGACCAATTGTTTTTTCTGATGGTTGTATTTTAGTGCTGAGGGAGGCCCCCCACCCACACCCAGTATAACTAGCGGCACCGTGACGCTTTCACTAGCCTCACAGTGGCGCAGATGGTAGAGCTGCTGCCTCACGGCAACACAAGACACAGTTCCATCTCAAGCTCGGATCTTGTCTGTGTGTGGAGTTTGCATGTTCTCCCGGTGACCACGTGGGTTTCCTCCGGGTGCTCCGGTTTCCTCCCACATCCCAAGGGTTTGTAGGTTAATTGGCTCCTGTAAATTGCTCCTGGTGTGAAGGTGTGATAACAAGTGTGGATGAGTGAATAGACAATAGACAATAGGTGCAGGAGTAGGCCATACGGCCCTTCGAGCCAGCACCGCCATTCAATGTGATCATGGCTGATTATCCCCAATCAGTACCCCGTTCCTGCCTTCTCCCCATATACCCAGACTCCGCTATTTTTAAGAGCCCTATCTAGCTCTCTCTTTAAAGCATCCAGAGAACCTGCCTCCATGAGGCAGAGAATTCTACAGATGGAAATCCGGTCACTGTGAATTAGGTGGGTCAAAGAGTTTGTTTCTCTAAACTAAAAATCTCAGAATTTCCTTCACGGCGTTACTTGGGCTTCAGTCAGTCGATGGCCTCCTTGTCTTCAGCTGCTGGTCTCGCTCCAAGCACTGTGACTGCTTCCCAGTACAAGTAATCAAGAATAGGCCAACTGGAAGGCACACAGCCTATCCTGGATTACTTGAACCAGGTCTCAGTCTGATCTTGCGTCCCTTCGATGGAAGACACCACTCGCCGGCTGGTACTGTCCGACCCAACGTTGTGACCCTTATTGTCTCAGCACCCACTGAGCTCAGTTGGGAGAGTTTTTAGACTGAAGATCTAAAAGCCGCTGGTTCAATCCCGGGTGTTAGCACTGGTACTAATGATGTGAAAATAAGTAATATTTCAAGACTTTATCTTGCACTAAACATTACTCCCTTCATCCTGTATCTGTACACAACTTGACTATAATAATGTATGGTATTTCTGTTGACTGGACAACACGCAACAAAATCTGTACCTCAGTACACGTGATAATAAACTAAACTAAATCTTGCTGGTCAATGCATAATTTAAGCCGAACCTTTAAGGGCGGCAGAGTGGCTCAGCAGGAGAGCCACTGCCTCACAGCGCCAGAGACCCGGGTTTGATTCTGATCTCAGGTGCAGGCTGTGCGGAGTTTGCACGTTCTCCCCGTGGGTTTCCCCTGGGTGATCCGGTTTTCTCCCACATCCCAAAGACGTGAGACTTTGCAGGTTAATTGGCTTCTGCAAATTGCCCTCACTGTGTAGGGAGTGGATATGAAAGGGGGTTAACATTGAACTCGTGTATGGATGGATGACCAGTGGTCGGCACCAACTCGGTGGGCCGAAGGGCCTGTTTCCATGCTCTAAACTAAACTAAAATTAAAATGATTTAGTTCGATGCCCCCATGCAGCTTTGGAAAATTTACAATTGGTGTGGGATTCTATTAAAAATAGAGCTAATTCAGGCAGGAATGAGAATTGAAAGCAAAGCAGGTAAAAGCTGTGGGTCTCTCTGGCAAGAGCAACTAAGGACAGAGAAGGGCCAAGTAGACTAAGAAACTAAGAAGAAGAAACAAGGAACTGCAGATACTGGTTTACCAAAACAGACACAAAGTGCTGGGGTAACTCAGCGGGTCAGGCAGCATCTGTGGAGAACATGGACAGGTGACGTTTCACAGAGTGCTGGAGTAACTCAGCGGGTCAGGCAGCATCTGTGGAGAACATGGATAGGTGACGTTTCAGAGTGCTGGAGTAACTCAGCGGGTCAGGCAGCATCTGTGGAGAACATGGACAGGTGACGTTTCACAGAGTGCTGGAGTAACACAGCGGGACAGGCAGCATCTGTGGAGAACATGGATAGGTGACGTTTCACAGAGTGCTGGAGTAACTCAGCGGGTCAGGCAGCATCTGTGGAGAACATGGATAGGTGACGTTTCACAGAGTGCTGGAGTAACTCAGCGGGTCAGGCAGCATCTGTGGAGAACATGGACAGGTGACGTTTCACAGAGTGCTGGAGTAACTCAGCGGGTCAGGCAACATCTCTGGATAACATGGACAGGTGACGTTTCAGGTCGGGACCCTTCTTCAGACCAAGAAACTAAATTATGCCCCTTGTTCAAGAGGTGGATTATGGTTGTTTAGTGAATACTTTGTGCTTCAACTGTAACAAACAATCATTGAGACGTTAAGAAGAAGCAATATGAAATATCAGAGAAGGCAGGTACTATAACAACATTTAAAAGACAGGTTGATGGATAGGAAAGGTTTCGAGGGATATGGGGAAAATACGAGAACTAGCTTATATTAGGTATGTTGGTCGGCAAGGACAAGTTGGGTCGAAGGGCCTGTGTCCATGCTTTATGACTCCATCTGAACATAATGAAAAACATAACGAGCTCAAAAATATCAACAAGAATGCGTGTCTGTGAATGCAAGCATGTTGTCTGACTCCACTGATATATATCCTAATCAATTAAGTGAAGCAAATGAGCAAACAGCACGGTTCTGATGATTTATTTACATACTGTAGTTTCGTGGCTACAGGTGCGGAGCCAGAGGATTGGAAAAGCTGTTTAATCAGGTATCATTGTTTGAAAGAAAGGAGAAAATGAGAGACGGGCGAGAGCATCTGATGGCAGGGAAATGACCGCAACAATTCTGAGGGAGAATATGCAAAGGCAATTTCCCCTTATCCCCGATCTATCTGTACCTCGTTCAGTTATTCCATCATTGCAGCTTAATGTGTTTCCGCACAACTTCACGTTTCACTTCAATCTTTGCACCAGTCTGCTGTTTTGCATTAGTTGATGTGTTTATCAGTACTATGTGCAAAGTGTTTACTGACACAGTCAGCTTTATGTGAACAAGGAACGTCGTTGTACTCTCGTGCATGTCACAATAAAACTGATGTGTATTTGGTTCCTCAAAGGAGCTGCACAGGTACAAGGAACAGTACAACACAAGCTCAGGCCCTTCAAGCCCACGATGTCTGTGCTCAGCAAGATGACAAGGTGTAATGGTGGGGCTTTTTATAAGGCGCTGGTCAGAACGCATTTGGAGTATTGTGAGCAAATCAAAGATATCTGGTGGTGATGGTGAAGAGAGGATGTGCAGTTACACAGGAAATGTCGCTGGCCAGCTGCAATGGCCATGTATATCTGTCCTGCCTCATCCAGGCGTATAGAGCTTGAGCAAAACACAAGGTGCCAGAGGAACTCTGCGAGTCGGGCAGCATCTATGGAGGGGGTGGATAGGCAACGTTTTGGGTTAGGACCTTTTCTCTGATCGATTGTGGTGGTGGGGTGGGTGGAGAAAGCTGGAAAAGAGAGGTGGGGTGGGGCAGAGCCTAGCAAGTGATAGTTGGATACAGATGAGGGCTTGCAATTTAAAATTCCTTTTGCAATTCTGCTATTTTTTGAGAAATATGCTCTTATTCTAATCAGTGCGAACTGCACAGACACAGGACCACTGCTATTTATTCCCCCCCCCCCCCCCCCCCCCAAAACTTCTCTATACTTCAGACTTTAGAGATACAGCATGGAAACAGGCCCTTCAGCTCACCGAGTCCGCATCGGCCAGCGATCACCCTGTACACTGGCACTATCAACCGACAAACCTGTACGTCTTTGGTGTTGGAGGAAACCGGAGCACCAGGAGAAAACCCACGTGGTCACATGGAGAATGTACAAACTCTGTACAGACAGCACCGTAGTCAGGATCAAACTGATTTTGTGAGGCAGCAACTCTATCGCTATCTTGCTCTCATTTTGTTTGTGATTCAATCTCGCATGCATTCACCGTTGTCATTTAGTCCTCTGGAGCAGCACGGTGGCGCAGCGGTAGAGTTGCTGCCTTCCAGCGCCAGAGAACCGGGTTCAATCCTGACTAAGGGTGCTGTCTGCTCAGAGTTTGTACGTTCTCCCCTGTGACCGCATGGGTTTTGTCCGGGTGCTACTGTTTCTTCCCACACTCCAAGGACGTACAGGTTGGTAGGTTGATTGGCTTGGGTAAAGGCTGCACATTGTCCCTGGTGTGTAGGAGATTGCCAGTGTGTAGGGATCGCTGGCCAGCGTGGACTCGGTGGGCCGATGGGGCCCGTTTCCACGCTGTATCTCTAAACTCCGCAACCCCTGACATCCGTGGCCAATTGAAAACCCCACAGCAGCCCTTCCAGCCTGCTCAAAGAGCACCGCCCACGCACGGCAACTTGATGCTCCCTCTTCCTCACGACATATCATTACCGATGCCGCTTCCAATGCAAGATGTCTTACCTGGTGAACAGTCCCATCTATCTCAACAGGAACAATGAAATCAGCATTGTTAATAGGCTGAAAATAAACAAAAGGGTGTCATTATAAATCAGCTTAATATGCAAAGTCTAATGATGCTAATGAGGCATACATTCATTACTTGAATAGTCTATTTCAAATGAGCACATTTGCATTTGTCTTCCAGACAAGATGATTTTCCAATTTATTGCTGTTGCTGTAATGACATTAAGATGGTGAATTGTAAAACACCTTCTAAATTCATTATTGTATGGTTGATTCTGGTTCCTTTACCCCCCCCCCCCCCCAGTCTGGGTCAGTAAAACACTGATTCGAATACCATAGTCCAAACCCTTTATTCACCACGGGGCCAGTTTCTGATCCACTCACTCGAGCCCACAGCATCCTCGTGCAGACAGAACAGGGAAGAAAGACACGGGCCAACGCATCGATCACCTATTTATACCAATATATAGTGGCGGGAAAATACAGTGGGAAGCAACCCTTTAGTCCAATCACACATACAGTCTAAAGAAGGGTTTCGGCCCGAAACGTTGCCTATTTCCTTCGCTCTATAGATGCTGCCTCACCCGCTGAGTTTCTCCAGCATTTTGGTCTACCTTCGATTTTCTAGCATCTGCAGTTCCCTCTTGATACGTAACAGTTGTCAGTACAGAGAAACAAAACATTGAACATCTTCAGCGGTCCAGGCTTGGTGGCGACAAATGGGTCACATGATTTACAGGAATTGGAACCACCCTGTGATGTCACCACCACCAGTGAAGCCAAGTCTCAACAGTTCCCTTCCATTGCCAAAGCACCCCCATCCCTGCATAGTCACAGTACCACCGTGACAAACTGGCACAAGGCAGCTGACTAAGGTAAAGAAGGCCAGAGTGAGGCCACACTCAAACTGGAGGAACAACACCTTGTATTCCACTTTGGTAGCTTACAACCCAATGGAATGAACATTGAATTCTCTAATTTTAGGTAAATATAACTCTCCCCCTCTCCCCTCTTCCCCATATTTAGAACCACCCCGTTCCCCTGTGCCCCAGCTGGACTCACACCCATTTCTCCCCTCACCCTCCCCTTCCACCTACACCCTCTAGCTTCACAATTCGCTACTCTTCAATCCTTGTAACCATATAACCATATAACAATTACAGCACGGAAACAGGCCATCTCGGCCCTACAAGTCCATGCCGAACAAATTCTTTTCCCTTAGTCCCACCTGCCTGCACTCGTACCATAACCCTCCATTCCCTTCTCATCCATATGCCTATCCAATTTATTTTTAAATGATACCAATGAACCTGCCTCCACCACTTCCACTGGGAGCTCATTCCACACCGCCACCACTCTCTGCGTAAAGAAGTTCCCCCTCATATTACCCCTAAACTTCTGTCCCTTAATTCTGAAGTCATGTCCTCTTGTTTGAATCTTCCCTATTCTCAAAGGGAAAAGCTTGTCCACATCAACTCTGTCTATCCCTCTCATCATTTTAAAGACCTCTATCAGGTCCCCCCTTAACCTTCTGCGCTCCAGAGAATAAAGACCTAACTTATTCAACCTATCTCTGTAACTTAGTTGTTGAAACCCAGGCAACATTCTAGTAAATCTCCTCTGTACTCTCTCTATTTTGTTGACATCCTTCCTATAATTGTGCGACCAAAATTGTACACCATACTCCAGAATTGGTCTCACCAATGCCTTGTACAATTTTAACATTACATCCCAGCTTGATTGTTCATCTCTGGCATTTGTCCAACCATCTGTCTATCACAAAAACATCCTTGCCTGAATCAACCTATTACCTGCCCCATCTCTCTTCCAGTACCCCCCCCCCCCCCCCCCCCCCTCTTAGTCTGATAAGTCCTGGCCCGAAACGTCCATGAATCCATTAAAAAAAGACAAAGTGCTGGCAAACTCAGCAAGTCAGGCATCATCCCTGGAGAACATGGATAGGTGATGTTTCTTTTTTTTTTTTTTTTTTTAAATTTTATTTTTATTAGAAGTATGGTAAATTACAATACTACACAACACATCTATCTTAATACATTTTTTGTACCGCTTCATTTTTTTTGAGCTTTAAGAAAAAGGTAGAAGTAAGGAAAGTAAAGAAAGTGCGCGAGAGTCGTGAAGTGCAAGAGTGTTGGGAAAAGAAAGCCCCTTAGGAAAGAAGTTAGAGAAGGAAGTAAAGTGAGAAAATAGACCCTAGAAAAGAAAGAAAGAGAAAATAGAAACAATCGCTCTATTATAACATTAAACTCCGCAGAAAGGGGACTACCAACCAAGTCTGTTTTTGTTGTTTTACCTCCCGTTACCAGGTCCTGATACCACTTATTTATTTATTTGTTTTTTTAAATTACTATTGCACCTCACACTTGTAATAGGTCCAGAAACATAGACCACGTCTTTTGGAATTGGTCTGCTTTACCTGCTAAGAGGAATCTCATCTCTTCCAGATGTAATGTTTCAAACATATTTGATATCCACATTTTTATTGTTGGTGTGGGCGCATTTTTCCAGAATTTAAGTATAAGCTTTTTTCCCATTATTAGCCCGTAATTAAATAAATTCTTCTGAAACACGTTTAGTTCAGGGTTACCTTCCGATATTCGGATAGGTGATGTTTCGGGTCGGGACCCTTCTTCAGACTCAGAAAGGTCCCGACTCAGAACGTCACCTACCTATGTTCTCCAAGGACGCTGTCTTCACCTGCTGAGTTACTCCAGTACTTTGTCTTTTTTTTTTTTAAAGATAAAGTTCAACCATGTCCTCTCAAACTGGGTCGTTTAACTAATTCCCATTTTTGAATTGCAAGGATAGCTCTCAATTTGCTTTGGTCTCACTGAGCAAGGGGCTTGAGGGACCGGACATGGGTGACAGGGAAGACCTCTGGCAGAAGCTCGGAGTGAAGGTTATGGATTCAGTGAGACCATGCGTAATCTTTAAAAGCTCCCACCCACCTGCCCCCTGATCATTTGAAACCTTTTGTACAAAGCCAACTCTACAAATAGAAACACTGGTGAACAGAGGAATGATCTGACATTTTGCAAGTTGAGGCTTATTATTATCATGTGTACCAAGTGAAAAGCTTTGTTGCGTGTTATCCAACCAAAACCGATAGCACTATACATGAATATAATCGTCAAACGCAAGGAAAAGAGATCCAAAGGAATGTAGCGATTGTATTAATGGCATTGACGTAGAGGGATGCAAGTCCATAACTCCTTTAAATAGCAATACAAGTAAAGATAGCATGGCAAAGGAGGCATGACAGCCTTGCCGTCATTGTTCTGGGCAATGAGTATACAAAGTTGTGCCAATGAAAGTGAAAGAAGCCATTATGTGACTGAGAAACAAGAATAAAACTGTTAGAGACATCAGCCAAACCTTAGGCTTACCAAAATTAACTGTTTCGAACATCATTAAGAAGAAAGAGAGCACTGGTGAGCTTACTAATCGCAAAGGGACTGGCAGGCCAAGGAAGACCTCCACAGCTGATGACAGAAGAATTCTCTCTATAATACAGAAAAATCCCCAAACACCTGTCCGATTGATCAGAAACACTCTTCAGGAGTCGGGTGTGGGGTTGTCAATGACCACTGTCCGCTGAAGACTTCATGAACAGAAATACAGAGGCTACACTGCAAGATGCAAGCCACTGGTTAGCTGCAAAAATTGGATGGCCAGGTTACAGTTTGCCAAGTACTTAAAAGAGCAACCACAGTCGTGGAAAAAGGTCTTGTGGACAGATGAGACGAAGGTTAGCACATCAGAGTGATGGCAAGAGCAAAGTATGGAGGAGAGAAGGAACTTTATAAGACTTTAGACTGGGGGAAAGACTAGATGCCTTCTTGATAGGACTTTGGTGAAGCTGTATTTGTAGTATTTGCGTGCAGGTCTGGTCGCCCCATTAAAGGATGGTGGGAGATCAGGACTTTTGTGATCTCCGATGTTCCTGGGCATTTGAGTTGTCAAACCGGACTGTGATGCAACCAGACAAAATGCTTTCTACCGTACATCTGCAGGGGTTCAAGAGAATATGTGTTGACATACCAAATCTCCTCAATCTTCTAAGGAAGTTGAAAATTTGACGTGCGTTCTTTATGATTGCATCAGCGTGCTGGGTTGCATGAATTGCATGCAAATGATTGTGCAAAGGCATGCTTTAGGACCACTATCCAGCTAAATGCCAAGCAGTGGACACAAAAAGCTGGAGTAACTTAGCGGGTCAGACAGCATCTGTGGAGAAAAGGAATAGGTGACGTTTCAGGTCGAGACCCTTCTTCAGGTCGAGACCCTTGGCAGTAAAGAAAGCGAATGGTATGTTAGCTTTCATTGCAAAAGGATTTGAGTATAGGAGCAGGGAGGTTCTACTGCAGTTGTACAGGGTCTTGGTGAGACCACACCTGGAGTATTGCGTACAGTTTTGGTCTCCAAATCTGAGGAAGGACATTATTGCCCTTAGAGGGAGTGCAGAGACGGTTCACCGGACTGATTCCTGGGATGTCAGGACTGTCTTATGAAGAAAGACTGGATAGACTTGGTTTATACTCTCTAGAATTTAGAAGATTGAGAGGGGATCTTATAGAAACTTACAAAATTCTTAAGGGGTTGGACAGGCTAGATGCAGCAAGATTGTTTCCGATGTTAGGGAAGTCCAGGACAAGGGGTCACAGCTTAATGATAAGGGGGAAATCCTTTAAAACCGAGATGAGAAGAACTTTTTTCACACAGAGAGTGGTGAATCTCTGGAACTCTCTGCCACAGAGGGTAGTTGAGGCCAGTTCATTGGCTATATTTAAGAGGGAGTTAGATGTGGCCCTTGTGGCTAAGGGGATCAGGGGGTATGGAGAGAAGGCAGGTACAGGACACTGAGTTGGATGATCAGCCATGATCATATTGAATGGCGGTGCAGGCTCGAAGGGCCGAATGGCCTACTCCTGCACCTAATTTCTATGTTTCTATGTTTCAAAAGAATGGTTTGAAGATTGGTCTCGATCTGAAACATCACCCATTCCTTCTCTCCACAGATGCTGCCTGTCCCGCTGAGTTACTCCAGCTTTTTGTGTCTATCTTCAGTTTAAACCAGAGTCTGCAGTTCCTTCCGACACTAAATACCGAGCAAACGTCTCCAGCTCTGACTAAAAGCTTTGACCACAGCACGGAGACTGATGCAGAGCCAGATGAGGGCGCCCCATACTTGCTCAAATTATTAGTTGCTGGATGACAGCCACCCCTGCAGGATTTTCTCACCACAGTATAATGGTGGCTGTGTGCTTGAAAGGCAACCCTTCCGGTTAGCCTGCATAGCTGGAGTGTTTGTAACAGCGTGGAAGTGTCTTAACTGAATCTTTTCATTAATGTCAATCACTGGTTGCTTTGGGTACTTGCTCCAAACGTTCTCACTATTTAAACTTATTTAAAAACCCACAAACAAAGGAGATTACAAAAAAGCAGTGGACACTGCCCGGTCCATCATGGGTACTCACCTCCCCACCATTGAAGGGGTCTACCTCAAAAAAGCAGCCACCCTGGCCACGCTCTCATTTCACTCTTGCCATCGGAAGTAGTTACAGGGAGGAGTTGCAAATCTGTGACACCTGGGTTCAACCAGGGTCTCGACCCAAAACGTCACCCATTCCCCCTCTCCAGAGCTGCCTGTCCCGCTGAGTTACTCCAGCATTATGTGTCTATCTTAGATTCACGAATAGCTTCTTCCCCACAGCCATCAGGCTCTTGAGAAGTTTACAACACTAACCTCAACTCTCAAGTATCAAGTGTCTTTGATGCATTCAAGACTTCAGGGGTTTTTGCACTAATATTGACCTGATTGAATTGTTTTGTTTATTACATATTATCTGTGCAATGTGTTTGCAGACCTGTTATGCTGCTGCAATGAGAAATGTCACTGTTCCGTTGTTTATACAAATGGCCATTCAACACTCTTGCCAAGTTGAAGGTGGGGAAGCAGGAAACCCGCTGTGGAGGATGCCACACAGGTCAGAACATTCACATTTAGTTGAATCAGAAAGCAAGGTCCTAAATTTGTACAGGGACAACTATAAAGGCAAGGCAATGGTAGATTGGGCAACTACACTGAAAGGAAAGACACCAAGCCCTGGAGTACCTCAGCAGGTCAGGCAGCACTCTGGAGAAGATGGATAGATGACATTTTGGGTCAGACAGATTGTATTTTGGGGTGGGGGAAGCTGGAAGAGATGGATGCGGGGCCAAGCCTGGCTGTATCCGAGAGATGGGTGGACAAAGGGCAGAGATGAAGACAGAAGGTGCGAGACACAAGGATGGAAGAGATGCCAACTGTGAAGCTAGAGGAATGAATGTAGGTGGAAAGAGAGGAATGGGTGTGCATCAAGGCAGGACACTGGGAAGGGGAGAATTTGTTGGTTAGTTACCTAAAATTCATGAATTCATCGTTCATACCGCTGGGTTGTAAGCTACCCATGCAAGATATGTGGTGGTGTTCCTCCAGTTTGTGTGTGTGGCCTCACTCTGGCAGTGGAGGAGGCCCAGGACAGAAAGGTCGGTGTGGGAATGGGTTAAAGTGGTCAGCAATAATTGAAAGGTACAACAGGCGGGAAACAATGGTAGCATTTAAAAATCTACAATTGCGTCTACTATGCCTAATAAGAGAAGTAAAAGATAGCATTAGATCAAAGGAAAAGCTGGGCAAGGTTTCCAAACCAAACACAATACAGAAAGCCTGAGGGTTGGGAACAGAGCTAAGGAGGAACGATGCATCGATAAGAAAAGGAACGTGGGACACAGAAAACAAATGCCGGCTGTAAAAATTCTCTAAGTACCTCCCCTAGGTAAAAGACTGTGTGTCCACCCTATTAATCCCCCCCCCCTCATGATGCTATACACCTCTATAAGACCACCCCGTAGCCTTCTGCACTCCAAGGAATATCTTTAAATAAAGTCTTGTATTCCTGCAGTAATTCATGATCTTCCAGGAAAATGGCAAAATGCTTTCCACCTAATGCAGTATTTATGAAGCATGACCATAGTTGTAATGTAGAAAGCGTGGTAGCCAATTTGGCCGCTGCAAGATCCCAAATGCAGCAACGTGGATAGGGCTGAGATAATCTGCACTTGCCATGATCATTTAGGGATACATGTGGGCAAGGACACCACCTCCTGCTCCTCCAACTAATTTGTTTAAGGAAGAACTGCAGATGCTGCTTAAATCGAAGGTAGACACAAAATGCTGGAGTAACTCAGCGGGTGAGGCAGCATCTCTGGAGAGAAGGAATTGGAGACCTTATGGGTCTTGACCCCGAAACATCGCCAATTCCTTCTCTCCACAGATGCTGCCTCACCCGCTGAGTTACTGCAGCATTTTGTGTCTACCTCCCAACTAATTCCACTGGTTCTTTCATGTAAGAAAGCAGATGTTTCAATGTTTTACCCTTCACACAACACCTACAACACTGCCGCATTTCCCCTATGGTGCACAGGGCTGTCAGGTCGATTGGTGGGGTTGAGTATCTGGTGTGAGGACAGGGCCACGGTGACCACTGAGATAAGACAATCAAAGATCAGTGGGACAAAGATCAGTGGCACAAGGAAGGGATTAGCAGCTGGGGTCAAATCTCCAAGCAAGGAAAGTTTTTGCGGATGACACTAAGCTGGGGGGCAGTGTTAGCTGTGAGGAGGATGTAGGAGACTAGGGTGACTTGGATAAGGGGGTGAGTGGGCAAATGCAGCAGATGCAGTATAATGTGGATAAATGTGAGGTTATCCATTTTGGTGGCAAAAAACAGGAAAGCAGACTATTATCTAATGGTGGCCGACTAGGAAAAGGGGAGATGCAGCGAGACCTGGGTGTCATGGTACACCAGTCATTGAAAGTAGGCATGCAGGTGCAGCAGGCAGTGAAGAAAGCGAATGGTATGTTAGCTTTCATAGCAAAAGGATTTGAATATAGGAGCAGGGAGGTTCTACTGCAATTGTACAAAGTCTTGGTGAGACCACACCTGGAGTATTGCGTACAGTTTTGGTCTCCAAATCTGAGGAAGGACATTATTGCCATAGAGGGAGTGCAGAGACGGTTCACCAGACTGATTCCTGGGATGTCAGGACTGTCTTATGAAGAAAGACTGGATAGACTTGGTTTATACTCTCTAGAATTTAGGAGATTGAGAGGAGATCTTATAGAAACTTACAAAATTCTTAAGGGGTTGGACAGGCTAGATGCAGGAAGTTTGCTCCCGATGTTGGGGAAGTCCAGGACACGGGGTCACAGCTTAAGGATAAGGGGGAAATCCTTTAAAACCTAGATGAGAAGAATTTTTTTCACACAGAGAGTGGTGAATCTCTGGAACTCTCTGCCACAGAGGGTCGTCGAGGCCAGTTCATTGGCTATATTTAAGAGGGAGTTAGATGTGGCCTTGAGGCTAAGGGGATCAGGGGGTATGGAGAGAAGGCAGGTACGGGATACTGAGTTGGATGATCAGCCATGATCATATTGAATGGCGGTGCAGGCTCGAAGGGCCGAATGGCCTACTCCTGCACCTAATTTCTATGTTTCTAAATGTGCCATGGTTTTCAGGGCCTGAAGTCAGATTTGGGAGCAGGAGATGTTAGGAAGTTGAGAGGATACTTTTAGTTTAGTTTATGGTCACGTGAACCAAGGTACAGTGAAAAGCCTTTGTTGCCTGCTATACGGTCAGCGGAAAGACAACAGTGTTTGTGCTGTGTTGGTGGCGCCTCACGGCAGCGGCCACTACAGTCCGTCTGTCCTTTTAAAAAATGTTTGGCCCGCTCAATGTGTAGTTTGCTGTGGTTTTTATATTGTTTTTAACTGTGTATATGTGAGGGGCGCGGGGGGGAAACTCTTAAATCTCTTCCCTGCATGGAAGACCCAACCTTTTCTCTGTCGGGTCTCCGTTGTTGTTGGGGCCTAGCACCGTGGAGCGGCCTCCAGCCGGAACGACCTGCGGACTTACCATCGTGGGGCTGGTCGGTTTCGGAGCGTGGGGAGCTGTAGTGGCGCGCGGCTGCGACCCGGCTCCGGAGCTTTGGAGTCTCCAGCTGCAGGCCTGTGGACGGTGACATCGGGAGCTTGCGGGTCCCTGGAGGGAGACCGCTATTCCGAGCTCCCGCGGCGGCAGCTTCTCCCGCCCGAGTTGCGGGGCTGAAAACGACCCAGAGCGGGGCCTGACATCGCCTGGCGCGGCTTTAGCGGCCACGGGACTTACCATCGCCCGCCGGGGGCTTTAACATCGGGAGAGGATGGAGAGCAGGGGAGAGACAAGACTTTGCCTTCCACCGCAGTGAGAGGAGATTCATTGTGATGGATTGAGTTGGTTGTGTGTCTTGTACCCACAGTGTACAGACACATGATAAAGGCAATAACGTTTAGTGCATGGTAAAGCCCCATTAAAGCAGACAGGATACAAGCAGGCAGGGCACATAGCTTAGAAAAACAGCAAGTTGGAGAAGCACCAGGAGCATAAAATGGAGGAGCAATGTCTGGAAAAATGAGGTGAAGCTGTGGGGATGATCCAATGAGAAGGGCATCAGCAGGCCTGTTATTAAAGCAGCCCAACACTTTCTGAAGAAATAGTGCCGGCTTTGACAACATAGAAACATAGAAATTAGGTGCAGGCGTAGGCCATTCGGAGCCTGCACACCATTCAATATGATCATTAGAAATCCAACTCAGTATCCTGTACCTGCCTTCTCTCCATACCCCCTGTCCCCTTAGCCACAAGGGCCACATCTAAGCAAATATAGCCAATGAACTGGCCTCAACTACCCTCTGTGGCAGGAGTTCCAGAGTTCTCTCTGTGTGAAAAAAGTGTTTTAAAGGATTTCCCCCTTATCCTTAAGCTGTGACCCCTTGTCCTGGACTGATCGGGAACAATCTTCCTGCATCTAGCCTGTCCAAGAATTTTGTAAGCATAAGATCCCCTCTCAGAGAGTATAAACCAAGTCTATCCAGTCTTTCTTCATAAGACAGTCCCCCAACACCGTCTCTGCACTGAATAAAGATTTGGAGACCAAAACTGTCGCAATACTTGTGGTCTCACCAAGACCTACAACTGCAGTAGGCTCCTAAAATCCTTGAATGAAAGGATTGCAACAACCTCCTGGTAATTTGCAGACCCGACAGGTTAAAATTTCAAAGGCAGCTTTCAATATGATAAACGTTTTGCTGGGAGTGTGAGCATCCAGAAGAGAAATAATCCCACAAAAAGAATGGACACAGTAATTGGCAGGACGCCAGCATCTGTTGGGAGAAGTTGCACAGGCTGGGTCTTGATATTCTTTGGGGCGTAGGCATTCTCTTCATGTCCGCTGGTTCTTGATTCCCCTCCCCTGGGTAAAAGACTGCACATTCACCCTATCCATTCCCCTCATGGTTTTATACACCTCTCTAAGGTCACCCCTCGTCCTGCTGCGCTCAAAAGGATAAAGTCCTAGCCAGAATAAAGTCCTTCTTTAAGAATCATGCTGACTGGTTTACAGTTTCTCTTCCCATTCCTGATTGCCCTACTCTGTGTAAACGAGTCTGTGCATTTGTTGCCCCTCATGATGTTACACAGCTCTTTCGGACTGGGATGGGTGCCACCCGAGGAGCACTGCACGGATCAGATGTGGGCCCACCATTGTTCATTCTTTACATTAATGGCCTGGAGGAAGGAACAGTGTCGCAAGGTTTCCAAATTTGCTGGTGACATGAGAATTGTTGGAAGGGCATGCAGGAAGTGATGAGGACATGCTGCACAGATTCACCTATTCTGGGTAAAAGTCCCTCTTGATTCTTGCTCCTCTCACCTTAAACCCAAGTCGCCTGCTTCTTGATTCCCCTACTCTGGGTAAAACACTCTGTGTATTCACCCTATCTTTTTAGGTAGACAAAAATGCTGGAGAAACTCAGCGGGTGAGGCAGTATCTATGGAGCGGAGGAATAGGTGACGTTTCGGGTCTCGACCCGAAACGTCACCTATTCCTTCGCTCCATAGATGCTGCCTCACCCGCTGAGTTTCTCCAGCATTTTTGTCTACCTTCGATTTTTCCAGCATCTGCAGTTCTTTCTTAAGGCCCGATGCGACTCACGATGCGAGTTTACCCAATAGCTTCCCCCGAGTTTAAAATCGAATCAAACTCGTGGTAAGTGCGTAGCGGGTACGTCGGAGCTCGTGGGTGTCTCGTAGCGGCTCGTAACGCTAACGGCAGGTTCTCGGGAAACGCGGAAACCCGTGAAGTCTTTTCAACAGTGTGAAAATTTTCCAAGAGTAAAAAAAATACTCGTAATGAGGTACCATGAGTTTGATTTTTTTTTAAAACTCGGGAGAGCTCTTTGGTAAACTCGCAGCGTGGGACAGGGGCATTAAACACCGTATCTTTTTACTTTACTTTTAGCTTACTTTATTTTAGAGATGCAGCACAAAAACAGGTAATTCGGCACACCGAATCTGCGCCAACCACCAATCAGCGCGTACACCAGCACTATCCTACACAATTTAGAGTTTTTACCAAAGCCAATTAACCTAAAAACCTGCACATCTTTGGATTAGACAATAGACAATACGTGCAGGAGTAGGCTTTTCGGCCCTTCGAGCCAGCACCACCATTCAATATGATCATAGCTGATCATCCCCAATCAGTCCCTGCCTTCTCCCCATATCCCCTGACTGCGCTATTTTTAAGAGCCCTATCTAGCTCTCTCTTGAAAGCATCCAGAGAACCTGCCTCCAGAGAATCCACAGACTGTGGAATTCAACAGATTGCGTGAGGAAACCGGAGCGCCTGGAGAAAACCCACGTGGTCACAGGGAGAACATCCAAACGCTGTACAGGCAACACCCGTAAACAGGATTGAACCCAGGTGGTTGGCGCCATAAGGCACCAACTCTACTGCTCCGCCACTGTGTCGCCGCATGGCTTCATACACCTCTGTAAGATCACCCCCTCAGCTTCCTACACTCCAAGGAGCAAATTCCTAGCTTGCCCAACCTCCACCTACAGCTCAGGCTCTCGAGTCCTGGCAACATTCTTGTAAATCGTTTCTCTGCTCTCTTCCCAGCCTAAACGGGACAGAACATGATCACACTGAGCACTAGATCAGGCTAATGGAGTGAACGTGAGTCTGTTGAGCCCGATTCACTGGAGTTTAGAAGGATGAGGGGGAATCTTATAGAAACATATAAAATGTTAAAAAGGACTGGACAAGCTAGATGCCGGAAAAATGTTCCCAATGTGGGGTGAGTCCAGAACCAGGGGCCACATATTAGAATAAAGGGGAGGTCATTTAAGACTGAGGTGAGAAGAAACGTTTTCACCCAGAGGGTTGTGAATTTATGGAATTTCCTGCCACAGAGGGCAGTGGAGGCCAAATCACTGGATGGATTTAAGAGAGAGTTAGATAGAGCTCTAGGGGCTAGTGGAGTCAAGGGATATGGGGAGAAGGCAGGCACAGGCTATTGATTGGGGACGATCAGCCATGATCACAATGAATGGCAGTGCTAGTCGAAAGACACATCCTCAGTCGGCCTTGGTGAGCTCCCTGTAGGTGGAGCTCCTCACTGGAAAAACAGGGTGCCAGAATCGCTCTTCACATGATAGTCAACACAGCCACAAGTAAAAAGCTGAGAGGAGGAGGAGGAGGCGGAGGGGGAGGAGGAGGAGGAGGAGGAGAGAGGAGGAGGAGGAGGAGGAGGAGGAGGAGAGAGAAGGCTTCTGCCGTCTCGGATTGTTGTGAAAAAAGCCCACTCTCTCCACGATTCTAAAGCTGCGCAGCACGATCGCTCATAGTTTTAGCGATACCTGCAAACTGTGTGGGTTGGAGATTATGGCCTGAATATTTAAAACATAATAGAAAAATTCAAAATGAAGTTCAATCAAGAATCTGCTGGCAACATGCAATGTAGAGTGGTTCAGGAAAATAGTAGTGATGTATTTGGGAAGGACAAGAAGTAAATGATGAGCAGAATTTGCAGCTCCCATATAGAACGTAATAGAGGCCCTTCGGCCCACAATGTCTGTGCCGAGCATGATGCCAGGTTAAACTAATCTTCTCTGCCTGCACTTGATCCGCACCCCTCCATTCCCAACTTATCAATGAGCCTCTTAAATCCCACTGTCATATCTGCCCCAACCACCACCGACAGCGCATTTGAACCACTTGCTGCCTCACAGCACCAGAGACCCGGGTTCGATCCTGACTATGGGTGCTGTCTGTATGGAATTTGTACCTTCTCCCTGTGACCGCACAGGTGCTCCAGTTTCCTCCCACAGGTTTGTAGGTGAATTGGCTTCGGTAAAATTAGAAAACTGTCCCTAGTGTGTAGGATAGTGCTAGTGTACAGGGATCGCTGGTCAACATGGACTCGGTGGGCCGAATGGCTGCTTCCATGCTGTATCTCTAAACTAAACACCTACCACTTTGCGTAAAAACTTGCCTCGCACATATCCTTTAAATTTGGCCCCTTTCACCTGAAATCTATTAAATATATCCTTACATAATTACAGTCAAATGTACTTCTTCACTAGAAACATCACTGTAAATAAGCCTTACTTGCCTAACCCCTTCCAATCTTTATCATGATCAAGGACGTCCAGGTCACTGTGAATACTGACATATCTCGCCATTTATGTTGCTGTTCTACTGCTCCCATTCTTTGCAATTCTTCACACGATATGCATCTTGTCCAGTTTTTGCCTGCTCACTTGACCTTATCAAGAACCCTCCTCACTCAAGAGTTTATTTTCCCTCTCGGCTTAGTATGCCAACAGATATAGATCCTTAGATGCATCTTCTGGAGGAGCCATCTTGGGGAACGGCTGCTAACCAGCAGCCGTCCGTTTAATTCAGTTTTTTTTCAGTTTTTAGTTAGTTTTGTTCGTCGTTTTTTCGGAGAAATGGACTTCTTATTGTGGGGGGAAGGAGGTAACCTTACTTCTAGGTCCCTACGTGGTCGGTGAGGCAGCTTTTTCTCCGGGCTGCCCGTCGAACTGTCCTTGTAGCCTACCAGCGGGCTTGGAGCGCCGTTTCCTGGCGGGGACCGCCCAGCACCTCGGCTTCGGTGGAGGCACAGCGCTGGAGCGCCATCGCGGAGCGGAGCGGGCGATGCCTTGCCTGGGTCGCCGCGCTGGATCTGGAGCTCCGGTGAGCTGGACCGCCGAGAGCAACACCTCCGGGCTGCGGGTCTGCGGAGCGGAGCGGGCGGCGCCGACATTAACATCGGGAGCCTGGGAGCTCCAACTCGGTGCGGCCTTGTCGGCTTCGGAAGCCGACAATCCCCTGCTAGGAAGTGGCCGTTCCAGGTGGCCCAGCCGCTGTGAGGACTCTCCCGACGCCGGGGCAACACCACCCGGCTAGAACGGCCAGGAACATCGGGCCTCCGTTGAGGCAACAGCGGTGGCCTCAATAGGCCTGACTTTTGGGAGAACTGGGTTTGGGGACTGGACTTTTGTGTCTTCTCCCACAGTGGTAACCATTGTGGGGGGATGATTTTACTGTGTGTAAGGTACATTGTTAGTCTGTGTCCAAGATGGCTGTCGGAAGGGAGAGTGGACGCTGGCGCGCTTTAGCTGCCGCTGCTCTCTCTTCACATTGTGTTTTTTTTGATTTTTTGATTTTGTGTCTTTGGAGCGATTTCTATCTTTAATTTGTGTATTGATGATGTCCTTATTATTTATTTTTCTCCGACTATATGTTTTTTTTTCTCTTCTGTTTAATCTTTGTAAGGCGACCTTGAGATTTGAAAGGCGCCCGAAAATAAAATGTATTATTATTATTATTATTATTATCTTCTAATCGGAGTTATTGACAGTGACGTTTAGCACGGACCCATGCTCGTTGACAGCCTGCTATCTGACTTTGCTGTCCGCACACCAATCTTTTCTCCGCGCTGTTGTCCCAACCCGGTCACACTGATTGTGAGCAATGACCCTGTGTGGCACCACATCAAACAGTCAATTGCAGTGCATCTCTATATCTTTCACCTGCTTTACACGTCTCTAACTTCCACTGAGCTCCCCATTTGTGTACTCCTGTCCCTGTCTCTTCACCAGACGCACTGCTGGAGGAACTCAGCGGGTCACGCAGCATCTCTGGAGGAAAGGTAAGGGTGATGTTTTGGGTCGGGGCCCTTCTTCGGACTTTAGAGCAGTCTTTGGTCTCTCTAGAATTAGAAGATTGAGAGGGGATCTTATAGAAACTTACAAAATTCTTAAGGGGTTGGACAGGCTAGATGCAGGAAGATTGTTCCCGATGTTAGGGAAGTCCAGGACAAGGGGTCACAGCTTAAGGATAAAGGGGAAATCCTTAGAGTAATCTCTGGAATTCTCTGCCACAGAGGGTAGTTGAGGCCAGTTCATTGGCTATACCCTTGTGGCTAAGGGGATCAGGGGGTATGGAGAGAAGGCAGGACGGGATAATACAGTATAAGTATAATGTGGATAGATGCACGTTGACAGCAAGAGCAGAAAGGCAGGTTATCTGATGAGCAACAGATTGGGAAGACGAGGTGGTATGCATGCAGGTAGAGCAGGTGATAACTGCCCTTCATAGCTCCAGGTTCATGTTCAGGAGCAGGGAAGGAGACACAAGAAACAGCAGCTGCTGGAACCTTGAGCAAAACACAAACTGCTGGAGGAATTCAGCGGGTCAGACAGTATCTGTGGAGGGAAGGGGGACTGACCTTTTGGGTCGGGACTTTTCTTTAGATTGATGGGAGTGGGAGGGGGGCTGGGGGGAGGGGGAATGAAAGCTGGAAGAGAGGGATAGGGGTGGAACAGGGATGTCTTGCTGCAGACGGACATAGCCTTGGTGAGACCGCACCTCGAGTATTGTGTGCAGTTTTGGCCACCTTATCCGAGGAAGGATGGCAATAGACAATAGACGTTAGGTGCAGGAGTAGGCCATTCGGCCCTTCGAGCCAGCACCGCCATTCAATGTGATCATGGCTGATCATCCCCAATCAGTACCCCGTTCCTGCCTTTTCCCCATATCCCCTGACTCCACTATTTTTAAGAGCCCTATCTACTTCTCTCTTGAAAGCATCCAGAGAACCGGCCTTCACCGCCCTCTGAGGCAGAGAATTCCACAGACTCACCACTCTCTGTGAGAAAAAGTGTTTCCTCGTCTCCGTTCTAAATGGCTTACCCCTTATTCTTAAACTGTGGGCCCTGGTTCTGGACTCCCCCAACATCGGGAACATGTTTCCTGCCTCTAGCGTGTCCAAGCCCTTAACAATCTTATATGTTTCAATGAAACCTTAACAATCTTATATGTTTCAATGAGAATGGCCTAGTCATGTAGGGAGTTCTGCAAAGATTCATTGGATTAATTCCTGGGTCTGCAGAACTGACATATATGAAGAGAGATTGGTCAAGAACCAAGAACTCATCTTATTTTCATAGGAGCTTGGAAGAGCAAAGGAGGACCACACAGAAGCCTACAGAGTTCCAACAAGACTGAACAGATTAAATGCAGGAATGATGTTCTCAATGGGTGGGAGTCTATAATCTCTGGATCTGTATCAAGGGTAGGAAGCTAGCCATTGCAGACCAAAATGGAGAGAAATGTATTCTCTCAGTGCATGGTGAACCAGTGGAAGTCTCCACCAAAGTTTTGCAGTCAAATCATTAAATATATTCAAGGAGTTGAATATTGTTCAGGACCAGAGGGATCACGGAACTTGGGGGAGGAAGCAGGAACAGGGTTCTGAATTTAGATGAATAGCCATGATCACATTGAGTGGCAGGGTGGGTTTGAAGGGCTGAATGGCCTGCTGTTTCCTACATTTCGAAGTCACTAGAAGCAGCAGCTGCTGGAAACGTTCTCGCTGTTAAGACTGCCGTAGACAGCATCGGAGGGAGTGGGACAATAGGTTCAGACTGGACAGTGTACTCCCCTTCTCCCGTCACAGTGCAGCAAGAATGTGCCTTCACAGCAGTATGTCTGAAGCATATCCTGTGTAAGATCACACGTGACCCACAATCTACGATGTGTGGTTACTCTTGTGCGCAATTAGTAATCGGGATTAAACAGAAATAAGATAACAAGCATTTACAGCCCTGTCCCACGGTACGAGTTCATTCCAAGAGCTCTCCCGAGTTTAAAAAAAAAATCAAACTCGTGGTAAGCACGGAGAATGAACGTAGCGGGTACGTCGGAGCTTGGGGACGTCTCTTAGCGGCTCGTAACGCTAACGGCAGGTACTCGGGAAGACTCGCTAACGGCAGGTAAGCACGGGAAGACTCGTGAAGATTTTTCAACATGTTGAAAAATGTCCACGAGAGCCCCGAGTACCGACGAGTGGCCATTACCGTAAATCTCCGAGTTGGAATCAGGGCAAACTCAGGAGAACTCTTGGAATGAACTCGTGCCGTGGGACAGGGGTTTTATAGTGGGTTTTTAAAACAGCAAAACATCCCAACATTTCAACAAGAATGTCATGAATAAAACTGGCAACATGCATCATTGGGACACAGTAGGACAGGTGACGAGAGACAAGGTCAAAGCAGTGGGAGCGTGGCAAAGGGTGAAGGGAGAGGTTGTGGCACAGTTGGTTGGTGCGGGAATTGCAAAGTTGATGCTCAGCAGCTTGAAGGCACTGTGACTAAAGCTGAAGCAATTAAAATCAGCCGTGTTCTGAAGTAGAGCAGTGTTCTTCTGGCAAATCCCACGGCCTGATTTAAGGTGCAGCCTCGGTGAGGTTGAACGAGAAAGCAACAGAAGGATATGCTAATTGGGAGGGTGAGAGCGAGCTCTTGAGAGTACAAACTGTCCCATGGGCTAATTGGGATGGTTGGCCTGTTTCAGTGTAGTGCCATGACTGTAAACTCATGCCCTTCATTTCCAATCCCTCAGTGGTCATAGAAACATAGAAGATAGGTGCAGGAGTAGGCCATTCGGCCCTTCGAGCCAGCACCGCCATTCATTGTGATCATGGCTGATCGTCCCCAATCCCACGCTTCATTTCTACAATGTCCTGCAGTCTACTCTCCTCTGAGATATCTGTGTTTTCCAATGTAAGTCTTGTCCATGCCGATCTACCTAATGGTACTGTTACAGCAGCTTGAAAGTGCGCACCACCAGACACAGGAAGAGCTGCTTCCCCTCTGTTAATGGGCTTCTGAACGGTCCTTCCGCAAGCTAGGGTACTGTTCGATTCAACTCTATCCAATTAACGATGTCAAAATTTGTCTAAGGAACTGACGCTCTACAATGCTGAGAACTTGGACAGCTACATGGATAGGACAGGTAGGGCCAAGCGCAGGCAGGAGGAACTAGTGTAGATGGGACACGTGGGTGGGTGTGGGCAAGTTGGGCTGAAGGGTCTGTTTCCAACTTTATAACTCTAATTATATTCCTAATTTGAGGAAGGACATCCTTGCTATTGAGGAAGTGCAGCGGAGTTTCACGAGGTTATGGAGGGACTGTCATAAGGAAAGATCAGGGTCAGGGAATGGCAGCTTTTGTAGAGAGCATGCTGACCGGTTGCATCGTGGCTTGGTTCGGCAACTTGAGCGCCCAGGAGAGGAAAAGACTACAAAAAGTAGCAAACACTGCCCAGTCCATCATCGGCTCTGACCTCCCTTCCATCGAGGGGATCTATCGCAGTCGCTGCCTCAAAAAGGCTGGCAGAATCATCAAGGACCCACACCATCCTGGCCATACACTAATCTCCCTGCTACCTTCAGGTAGAAGGTACAGGATCCTGAAGACTGCAACGACCAGGTTCAGGAATAGCTACTTCCCCACAGCCATCAGGCTATTAAACTTGGCTCGGACAAAACTCTGAACATCAATAGCCCATTATCTGTTTATTTGCACATTATCAGTGTATTTATCCATGTGTGTATATATTTATATAATGGTATATGGACACACTGATCTGTTTTGTATTCAATGCCTACTATGTTCTGTTGTGCTGAAGCAAAGCAAGAATTTCATTGTCCTATCAGGGACACATGACAATAAACTCTCTTGAACTTGATTGATTTGAAAGACTGGGCTTGTATTCATTGGAATTTAGAAGGCTGAGAGGGGATCTTATAGAAACGTATACAATTATAAAAGGTGGATGCAGGAGAAATGTTCCCAATGTTGGGGACTCCAGAACCAGGGGCCACAGTTTAAGAATAAAGGGGAGGCCATTTAAAACTGAGATGAGAAAAAAATGTTTTCACCCAGAGATTTGTCAATTTGTGGAATTTTCTGCCACAGAGGCCAATTCACTGGATGAATTAAAAGAGAGTTAGGGGCTAGCGGAGTCAAGGGATATGGGGAGAAGGCAGGCACGGGTTACTGATTGTGGATGATCAGCCATGATCACAATGAATGGCGGTGCTGGCTCGAAGGGCCAAATGGCCTCCTCCTGCACCCATTTTCTATGTTTTTATGCACTGTATTTTTCCCTTTGCTCTAGCGATTGTACTTGTGTTTGGACTGATTGTATCTATGTACGGTATATCTGGATAGCAAGCAAAGCAAAGCCGTTCACATGCAACACTAATAAACGTGAAGTCGCCCCAGTATTTCCCGGTTACACCACAGCCGTGTGGAGAGGGATTGAATGTGGGGCAAATCCCCCCCCAAACTCCCTGTACATGTTGGAAATGGAACCATTGAAGTCACCTGCAAGTCTGCATGATATACAGTGGCTCGTTGTTACTGGGGATGGCCAGGGAACAAATAAAGCCACCAGGGCAACAGTGCATTATTAACTGTATCAAAAACACAATTGGTCACACTGACCTGTGCTGACAGAATACCTGCTACACACTTTATTGTTGTCAGGTAGCCAAAGTCTCTCAAATGTAGTAAACCCCAAACCTCTTTGCCTGACACCAAACTGACCTCTCCACAAAGTGAACTATTTGAGATGAAAGCAAAGAGTTGGAACTTGAAAATACCAGCCAGGGTTGTTGGCAGCAGCAACTGAGAACTGAATCCTCAGCCTCTGGCAAGACTCTAATTACCTGAGCAATAAATCTCTTGTCCGCATTGCAAGGAGGGCTGGGACAATGACTTGGAATGTGGCAGAATGAACTTGTGAACAATGAGGGCTGCGTACTTGGTTTTAACCTCACTCTAACATGCAATAAGTGCAACTGTTAGGGGCCCCTGAAGCCTCTACAAACAGATGGCGTTTTAACACAAGCTTGGGTATATTTGAATCAGACACATGCAGGCAGTCAACCAAGTTTGTTTGAACCGTTCCACAGCGGGGCAGAACGTCTGCAATTGACAAATTCCTATCGAATCTATCAGTCAAGAGTTCCTCCAGAGCACATTTACCTGGGGATGCATTATCACGGAGTGAGTGTGGCAATCTGATAGCTTTTCTCCACACGTCTCTTCCTGTTTAGGTCTCATTCTCCAGTACAGAGGTCATGTAACTACCCACCCTCTCAGCCCCCCCCCCCTCCACACACCACATCCGGCTGACTCAGTGATGCCCCCACCCAGTGCCAACTCACAGCTTGAGCCGCTCCCATTCCCTATTTCATTCCCAAAGGGCAAGGGACTAAGTGGGGCGAATATGTAGAGCATTGCGCTGCTGGTCAGAGTATTGAATGGAACCCTTTGTTCATGTGCTATTTTCTGTTCTCTGGTGAATTCCCTTTACATTTCTCATAGTGGAAGAGGGTTTAGAACAGAGGAGTGGGAACCCCTGGATTTGTGATCAGTGTTGATCGGCACATTCAACAAAGCTGCCTCCACCTCTAGTTTAGTTTAGTTTCAGGATACGACGCAGAAACAGGCCCTTCGGCCCACTGAGTCCACACTGACCAGCGTTCCCCGCACATTAACACTACCCTACGCACACTAGGGACAATTTTTACACGCTACCAAGCCAATGAAACATAGAAACATAGAAATTAGCTGCAGGAGTAGGCCATTCGGCCCTTCGAGCCTGCACCGCCATTCAATATGATCATGGCTGATCATCCAATTCAGTATCCCGTACCTGCCTTCTCTCCATACCCTCTGATCCCCTTAGCCACATCTAACTCCCTCTTTAATATAGCCAATGAACTGGCCTCGACTACCCTCTGCGGCAGAGAGTTCCAGAGACTCACCACTCTCTGTGTGAAAAAAGTTCTTCTCATCTCGGTTTTAAAGGATTTCCCCCTTATCCTTAAGCTGTGACCCCTTGTCCTGGACTTCCCCCAACATCGGGAGCAATCTTCCTGCATCTAGCCTGTCCAACCCCTTAAGAATTTTGTAAGTTTCTATAAGATCCCCTCTCAATCTCCTAAATTCTAGAGAATATAAACCAAGTCTATCCAGTCTTTCTTCATAAGACAGTCCTGACATCCCAGGAATCAGTCTGGTGAACCTTCTCTGCACTCCCTCTATGGCAATAATGTCCTTCCTCAGATTTGGAGACCAAAACTGTACACAATACTCCAGGTGTGGTCTCACCAAGACCCTGTACAACTGCAGTAGAACCTCCCTGCTCCTATACTCAAATCCTTTTGCTATGAAAGCTAACATACAATTCGCTTTCTTTACTGCCTGCTGCACCTGCATGCCTACTTTCAATGACTGGTGTACCATGACACCCAGGTCTCGCTGCATCTCCCCTTTTCCTAGTCGGCCACCATTTAGATAATAGTCTGCTTTCCTGTTTTTGCCACTAAAATGGATAACCTCACATTTATCCACATTATACTGCATCTGCCAAACATTTGCCCACTCACCCACCTGAACTTACAAACCTGTAAGTCTTTGGAGTACACTTTAGGTTAACAGTGCAGAATATCCTTTATAATCTAGAATGGCTCCAAAGCTATAAATGTTTTCACCTTGCCTGGACGTGCACTGGTTGGGAATGTCCCGGACTTGATAGGCGATCCAGATAGCTAGATAAGACTCAAAGTGCTGGAGTAACACAGTAGGTCAGGCAACATGTTGTTCAAGAAGGAACTGCAGATGCTGGAAAATCGAAGGTACACAAAAATGCTGGAGAAACTCAGCGGGTGCAGCAGCATCTATGGAGCGAAGGAAATGGGTAACGTTTCGGGTCGAAACCCTTCTTCAGACATAGGTCAGGCAACATGTCTGGACAACACAGCTTCAAGCTTGGACCCTTCTTCAGATTGACTGCAGTGAGTGGGGTGGAGGGAGAACTGGAGGAGAGGTGGGGGTGGGACAAAGTCTGGCAAGTGATAGGTGGACAGCAGTTACTCCAGCACTTTGTGTCTTGTTTTTTGTGTGTAAACCAGCATCTGCAGTTCTGTGTGTGGTGCTAGCAAGGCAGTGCTTTCACACCATTCTTCTGTACGAATCCTCGGTTTCCTCACACGTAAATCAGTTTTTTGCGAACCCTCTTCAAGAGCCCACCAGGGATTGGGAAAGCTGTTAAATTATCCTTTGCTTCCATTCATTTAGACAGCACACAAACACGATAGTTCAACCAATCATTCACCTGCACCTCCTCCAACCTCATCTATTGCATCCGCTGCTCCAGATGTCAGCTGATCTACATCGGTGAGACCAAGCACAGGCTTGGCGATCGCTTCGCCGAACACCTCCGCTCGGTCCGCAATAACCAACCTGATCTCCCGGTGGCTCAGCACTTCAACTCCCCCTCCCATTCTGAATCCGACCTTTCTGTCCTGGGCCTCCTCCATTGCCAGAGTGAGCACCACCGTAAACTGGAGGAACAGCACCTCATATTCCGCTTGGGCAGTCTGCACCCCAGCGGTATGAACATTGACTTCTTCAATTTCCGGTAGCCCTTGCTGTCTCCTCCCCTTCTCAGCTTTCCCTCAGCCCTCCAGCTCCTCCTCTTCCTTTCTTCTCCCCGCCCCCCCCCACCCTGCATCAGTCTGAAGAAGGGTTTCGGCCCGAAACGTTGCCTATTTCCTTCGCTCCATAGCTGCTGCCGCATCCGCTGAGTTTCCCCACCATTTTTGTCTACAACCAATCATTCACACTGTGATGGAGTCTAGTTCAAAGATCTAGCATAGAAACAGGGCCGTCGACCCACCCAACCCATGCAGATCATCGATCGCCTGTTCACGCTAGTTCTATGTTATCCCACTTTTTCATCCACTCCCTGCACACGAGGGGCAATTTACAGAGGGCCAATTAACCTACAAACCCACACTTCTTTGGGATGTGGGAGGAAAAGGGAACGCCCAGAGAAAAACCACGTGGTCACAGGGAGAACCTGCAAACTCCACACCGACAGCATCCGAGGTCAGGGTTGAACCCGGGTCTCTGGCGAGCTCCACAAGCTGGGATCCACGATTCAGCCAATCATTCACACTGATAAAGTTATCCAATTAGTCCCCCAATGCGTGCTTCCCGCCCAAATGGCCGGCAAATTAATAGTTTGTCCCCCCCCCCACCTTGTCTCCATGATAAGACCCACCTGCAACCCTCATATGAACACATGTAAGAATTGTAAACTGCAAAACGATCACAGCGTCAAGCATGATCAAGTTGCTATCAAAATGATCATCTGTAATTCCACATTGCACTGCTCTTTGCTCATACACCCCCATGAGAGTTGTCAACTTTATCTAGCAACAAATACACATGAAAGAACAAAGAACTTGCAGTACCTTAAAGGAACTATGTACTAAGGTTTCATCTAAGTCGATCACTACACATTTCCTTCCAACATCAGACACTCGCATCTCTGGTAAGAGGTATTTGGCTGGAGGCTAAAGGAGAAAAAAAAAGGGCAAAGAAAAAACACAAATAAAAATAAAACAGGATTGAAATCACAGGACATACATTTCCGTAATACTATAAAAGCTCGTAACTGCAAATATCAGATATCTGAACTAGTGAGACCCAGATAATCATTCTATTAACAAATGTGTACAGCCTCTTCAATGGATAGTTCAGACTTTACAGGGTTAGCACAGAACTGGTGGCCAGATTGCAGGTTTAAAACAAAACTCAAATCAAACATTCCAGAATCCCTTCTGAGCATGTTTGCCAGGGGGTGCATTATTACCGAGTTAGAGTGGCATTCTGAGATTTCTCCGCATTTGTCTTGTGTTTTGGTCTCATTCTCGGGTCCAGAAGTCCTCCCACGCCTCCCCGACCACGCTGGCTGACTCAGTGATTCTCCCCACCCCACTGGATACTGGCAACTTGAGCGGCTCCCGTTTTCCTCCCTGCTCCCTATTTAATTCCCCCATGGGCAAAGGGCCACCTGGGGCTGGGAAGCTGTGGGGCATGGTGTAGCTGGCCGGAGTCATTGCCTTGTTCCCCGTACATAGTCCACTGCACATCAACAATCTGGCTCGTGGCTCATCTCCAGCTTCAGGGCAACCTTGTCATTTAAGGTCGCTTCTACTCCAAAATATTCTTCAAAGAAAACCCTGGCAATTGTCTTTCGAGTGGGAAACACTGATTGCAGTGCCCATGAAGCTCATTTGGTGAATATGGATGATCAAGTGGTGGAGTGTGAGACTGAGGATATTGGTTCACAAGCAGTATTCGTTTCTCAACTAGTAAAGGCACAAATGCGCTTCCAAACAGCAGATTTCTATCTAAAATATCTTTATTCTCAACTCTGCGGTGAGCATCTTGCTCATGAAGGAGCTTTGACAGTCCTGCTGTGTGAGGTGTTCCAGGTTTTGGGTCCAATGATCACGAGGGCGGCACGGTGATGCAGCCGGAAGAGATGCTGCCTCACAGCGCCAGAGGCCCGGGTTCCATCCGGACCTGTTTGTGTGAACGTTGCATATTCCCTCTGTGACCGCGTCCCACACACGCGTGGGTCGGTAGGTTAACTGGCCGCTGTAATACCCCCATGTGTGTGAATCTGGGAGGGGTTTGGTTACAATATGGGGAGAATAAGGTCTGATTAGTGTAAAAGGGTGAATGATGGTCAGAGTGGACTGGGTGGGCCAAAGATCCAGCATCCCCCATGTATATATCTATCTAAGGTTACACAAAAAAGCTGGAGAAACTCAGCGGGTGCAGCAGCATCTATGGAGCGAAGGAGATAGGCAACGTTTCGGGCCGAAACCCTTCTTCAGACTGATCGGGGACGGGGGTGGGCGGGGACAAGAAAGGGAAAAGGAGGAGGAGCCCGAAGGCTGGGGGATGGGAGGAGACAGCAGGGGGGCTGAGGAGGGGGAGGAGACAGCAAGGACTAACAAAATTGGGAGAATTCGATGTTCATGCCCCCGGGATGCAGACTCCCCAAACGGGATATGAGGTGCTGTTCCTCCAATTTCCGGTGCTGCTCGCTGTGGCCATGGAGGAGGCCCAGGACAGAGAGGTCGGAGACGGAGTGGGAGGGGGAGTTGAAGTGCTGAGCCACCGGGAGGTCAGCTTGGTTATTGCGGACCGAGCGGAGGTGTTCGGCGAAACGATCGCCCAACCTCCGCTTGGTCTCACTGATATAGATCTGCTGACATCTATATATATCTATCTACATGGCCAATCAAGATACATTCCCAACAAGCGACATTGGGTAAATCATCCAGTTTTAGTCGTACCTTTCTCCGAAGGGTTTGACCCTTCAACCAACTATTGAGAGTTTAGAGAGGCACACATTATGCAACCATAGGGTCAAAGGTGACACAGCGAGGAAACAGGCCAATCGGCCCAACTTTCCCACACCGGCCAACATGTCCCAGCTACACTCAAGTTCAAGTTCAAATGAGTTTATTGTCATGTGTCCCTGATGGGACTAGACCCACCTGCCCGTGCTTGGCCCATATCTCTCCAAACCTGTCTTATTCATGCACCTGGCTAACTGTTTCTTAAATGTTGGGATAGTCCCAGCCACAACTATCTCATCTGGCAGCTTGTTCAAGAAGGAACTGCAGATGCTGGAAGATCGAAGGTACACAAAAATGCTGGAGAAACTCAGCGGGTGCAGCAGCATCTATGGAGCAAAGGAAATAGGTGACGTTGCGGGCCGAAACGTCTGAAGAAGGGTTTCGGCCCGAAACGTCACCTATTTCCTTCGCTCCATAGATGCTGCTGCACTCATCTGGCAGCTTGTTCCACATACCCACCACACTTTGTGTGAAAAAGTTACCCCTCAGATTCCCCTTCACCTTAAATATATGGTGAATATAATCTCTAAGCTAGTGTGTTCTCAAGACGGCCATTTGGTTCATTTCTCCTTCTTCTGCTGCCCACTACCTCTCCTGTACAACATCAAATCTAGTCATTGAGCCATGTACAGGTGATCCAGCACAATGGTATGGAATAGGGTGCAGGGCGACCTGCAGATGCCGGTTTACACTGAAGATGGACACAAAGTGCTGGAGTAACTCAGCAGGTCAGGCAACATCTCTGGATAAAAGGAATAGGTGATGGTTTCTGGTCGAGACCGAGTCTGAAGGAGGGTCACAACCCGAAACGTCACCTGTTCCTTTTCTCCATAGATGCTGCCTGACCTGCTGAGTTACTCCAACATGTTGTGTCTATCTTCTAGCAGGTATTAGGGCTTAATTAATCACTCAGCCGTTGAGCTGGCGTGCAGCAGTATTACATAGACAGACACCTGATTAGAAGACAGCAGCTGATAGGGATTAACTTTACTTATAATTATTTTAATAAGATCAGCCTGGAGACAGAGGAGGACAGAACGGCTTATAGTGATGGACCTAAATCTCACTATATTATTGATCCTGGTTTATTGTTGTCACGCGTACTGAAATACAGTGAAAACTTGGTTTTCATTGCTATCCAGTCAAATCCTACTATATATTGGTGCATCAGGTAGTGCAAGGGAGAAGATAGGAGCTTAGTGTGTGTAGTATGACAGCGACAGAGAAAGTGCAGATTTAAAAAGTGCAAGGGAGCAACGAGGTAGAGTGGAAGATCGTGAATTTATCCGTGGCATTTAAGAGGTCCGTACAGAGTTTGATAACACCAGGTAAAAAGCTGCTCTTCAATCTGATGGTACGTGTTTTCAAGCTTTTGCATCGTATGCTTGCCGGGAGAGGGGAGAAGAGAAAACGAGCGAGTGGTCCTGGACTATATGGGCCGATTTCTTGAGGCAGTGACTTAGTCAATGGGTCAGGGGATTGGAGGGAGTGCGGGAGGAGGTGGCTGGTTTTATGTGTTGGGACCAGGCTATGTTTACAACCCTGCAGTTCCCTGTGGCCAAAACTGTGGTGCATCCAGCTGCGGTGATTTCTGTGGTGCATCTCTAGAAATTGGTAACAGTCCATGGAAATTTCCTTCACCAGTCGAGGCATTGGTGTGCAGTCATGGCCACAGTGTCAATGTGGTTGAACAAATTGGGGTGATGTTTGCACCCAAGAACGTGAATCTGTTGAACCATGTTCCCAGGTGTAAATGTAGCGGACAATTTACCCTGGTCCGACAACACAGAGCATTTCCTGCACGGGTACACACAGTGCTGGCACTCCCTTGCACTTTTTAAATCTGCACTTTCTCCCTAGCAGGTCAACGTCAATCATACAATCAGAAAAACAATATTAACTTTCAGAAT
This sequence comes from Leucoraja erinaceus, assembly GCF_028641065.1. Taxonomy (NCBI): domain Eukaryota; kingdom Metazoa; phylum Chordata; class Chondrichthyes; order Rajiformes; family Rajidae; genus Leucoraja; species Leucoraja erinaceus. Next base: position 135,685,611 of record NC_073378.1, on the reverse strand, counting down.
ATTTGTTATTCCCACTATTTGGTGTTGGGTTCATTTTCGTAATATCTTTATTCATTTCTAAAATATAATCTCTAGCGAGTCGCTGTATCTTGAACACACATGGAATTTCATTTGGGATGGGCCGTGCTCGAAGGGGCTGGACTTTGTGTTTCCACCATGAAGAATATGGGGGCCTCTTTAGCCCCGACGGTATTTTCACCTGACAGAACGCGTGCAGCCAGAATGAGGGCACTTGCAGAAAATTGTTTCCCGCCCACATGTCTACAAAAACCAACCAAAGGTTTGGGGGATTGCACGCAATTCTGGCCACCCCAATTAGTCAGAGTCATAGAGTGATACAGCGTGGAAACAGGCCCTTCGGCCCAACTTGTCCCCAATGTCCCAGTTACACTGGTCCCACCTGCCCACGTTTCGTCCATATCCCTCCAAACCTGTCCTATCCATGTACCTGTCTAACGGTTTTTTAAATTTTGAGATAGATGAGGCTGGGACTATCTCCAGCTTGTTCCATACACCCACTACTCTTAGTGTGATAAAGTTACCCCATAGATTCCTATTAAATATTTTCCCCTTCAACTTAAAATTCAGGAAAGATGAGGCTTTGAAGTGGGCGCAGAGGAGATTTACCAGAATGCTGCTGGCTGAGGGACTGTTAGCCACATGGAGAGGTTGGCCAAACTTCGATTGCTTTCTCTAGAACATCAGGAGTTAAGGGTAGACCTGATAGAAGCATTTCAAATGCTGAGAGGCATAGATAGGGTAGACAATCAGAATCTTTTTCCCCAGGGTAGAAATGTCAAAGGCATTTCTTCCCTCAGACATGACCCTTGGCATAGCTTCATGGAAAGAGTGACAAAGATTAAAAATGATGTGCGGAGCAAGTTTATTTTTACAGAGATTGATGAGTTCCTGGAACATGCTGCCAGGGACTGTGGTGGAGGTATAATACACTTTTTAAGCGCTTAAGAGGCTTTTAGTTAGGCACATGGATGTGCAGTGAATGGAGGGATATGGATCATGTGCAGGCAGAGGGGATTAGTTTAACATGGACATTGTGGGCCGAAGGGCCTGTTCCTGTGCTGTACTGTTCTACGTTCAAGAGGGAAGAGAGGGGCAGGGATAGGCATTCCATAAAAAAGCAGCTACATTCATACACTCATGATTTCTTTCTTTTGAGTCATCAGATAGCTTATTTTAAAAACGGAATGAAATGTTTAATGAATTAACGATGCTTGTCTTTAATTGCATCTCTAAACCTGGGATTCCTGGGAAACAGTGCACCTCAGCGCTCCTGTTTGATGTCTTTAAGTGAGAGAAGCAAGCTGACCAGCTGAAGCCACAAGGTCAAGCTTACAAGGGACTGGAATCCCAGGGTGTCATATTCGACCGTTCTCTGCTCCCTGCAAGAATTAACCTCTGGTCTGGGTTTCGACAGTTAAGAGCACTGAACTCAGCAGAATGACGTTTGATAACAAAAACAGTCTTACCATACATTGCTAACATACTCAGGCTGAATACCAACATGGAATAAGCAGGAGAAATTCATCACGTTACTCAATTACATTGAGACTACACAACATCAAGCAGTTAGTTAAATACTAAAGCAGCATTGTGGTCTAAAGCCGATGTATTTAAAAATCACCACCACCAAACTCCATCTCCTGATCTCCACACTCAATATCGTCCAACTAGGACCTGGGACAGGTGATTTTATTTTGAATCATAGTCTGGTTAGCTTGTTTCCATGGGACCAGGACCCCAGATGACTAATTATATCATGCGATTAACCAAATCAACATCCAGGCCGGTTAGTGTCAATTGTTTTGGGCAAATGCACGTTCTAAAAAATGGATTGTAATGCCAAGGAGCAGATGCAGGAGAAAGCGAGAGTGAGAGGGTTTGCTCTGTATCAAATGATGAGGGGATTTCATTGATGTTGCCGACTTGGCTGGTTACAGTGTGGGCGATGTGGCCACAGAAGGTAGAGTAGCTTAGGGCAGTGGGCTGATGGGCCAAACTGTGGCTACCACATTGGCTTCATTAGCCATGGCTCGGGTAGGGCAGTGTGGTGATTGGCCCAAAGTCAGGTATGACCGCGGTGTGGTTAGTCAAGGGTTATATCTGAGGGTCAGGTAGGGCGTGGGGTGATTGGTCAAGGGTTGCGTCCGAGGGTCAGGTAGGGTGGTGTGGGGTGATTGGTCAAGGGTTGTGTCTGAGCGTGGGCTGATTGGTCAAGGGTCGCGTCCGAGGGTCAGGCAGGGTGTGGGGTGATTGGTCAAGGGTTGTGTCTGAGGGTCAGGCAACAGTGGGGTGATTGGTCAAGGGTTGTGCCTGAGGGTCAGGCAGGGCGTGGGGTGATTGGTCAAGGATCAGGCACAACAGTGGGGTGATTGGTCAAGGGTTGTGTCTGAGGGTCAGGCAGGGCGTGGGGTGATTGGTAAATGATTGTGGCTGAGGGTCAAGGGTGGGGTGATTGGTCAAGGGTTGTGTCTGAGGGTCAGGCAGGGAGTGGGGTGATTGGTCAAGGGTTGTGTCTGAGGGTCAGGCAGGGAGTGGGGTGATTGGTCAAGGGTTGTGTCTGAGGGTCAGGCAGGGAGTGGGGTGATTGGTCAAGGGTTGTGTCTGAGGGTCAGGCAGGGCGTGGGGTGGTTGGTCAAGGGTTGTGTCTGAGGGTCAGGCAGGGCGTGGGGTGATTCAGGTCAAGGGTTGTGTCTGAGGGTCAGGCAGGGAGTGGGGTGATTGGTCAAGGGTTGTGTCTGAGGGCAGGGCAGGGAGGCAGTGATTGTAACTGGTCTGAGGGTCAGGTAGGGAGTGGGGTGATTGGTCAAGGGTTGTGTCTGAGGGTCAGGCAGGGAGTGGGGTGATTGGTCAAGGGTTGTGTCTGAGGGTCAGGAGGGGGGTGGGGTGATTGGTCAGTGGTCCGGCCGAAGGGAGTGGGGTGATTGGTCAAGGGTTGTGTCTGAGGGTCAGGCAGGGAGTGGGGTGATTGGTCAAGGTCATTGGTCAAGGGTTGTGCCTGAGGGTCAGGCAGGGAGTGGGGTGATTGGTCAAGGGTTGTGCCTGAGGGTCAGGCAGGGTGTGGGGTGATTGGTCAAGCGTCAGGCACAACAGTGGGGTGATTGGTCAAGGGTTGTGCCTGACAGTCAGGCAGGGCGTCGGGGGATTGGACTAGGGTCAGGCACAACAGTGGGGTGATTGGTCAAGGGTCGCGTCCGAGGGTCAGGCAGGGCGTGGGGTGATTGACCAAGCCCCCCTTCCCATCCCCACTCCTGGAAATAACACAAGGTGGAAAATCATATATTCTAGGCCTAAGAAAAGAAACAGAACGTTAATGTGGAGGAAACAAAGTACACGTTGAATACTGACTGACGCAGCACACCTCTGAACACTGGCACTCCAATGGAAGCGGAGGTAGTGTAGGATCATGCAACGACTGGTTAAAAGGGATTAGGATTCATACAGCTTTGCGCTGGGTTACCGGGGACCCACAAGCAGTTTGCTGGCATGCAAGATGGTCAGAACAGAAAATTAAATAATACATACACCAGGACTGGGGATGACCTGCACCTGGTCAGACTGGAGAACAAAACAAAAACAGACAAAAAAAAGAAAAAGAAAAAAATTCCCATCAATATGCAACAAGAAGATATTAATGAATGAAGAAAATAAAATGAACCAATGTCAAAGATGGCTTCTCATAACCTGCCCTAGACTGGCTTCATAGCAAAAGGATTTGAGTATAGGAGCAGGGAGGTTCTACTGCAGTTGTACAGGGTCTTGGTGAGACCACACCTGGAGTATTGCGTACAGTTTTGGTCTCCTAATCTGAGAAAAGACATTCTTGCCATAGAGGGAGTACAGAGAAGGTTCACCAGACTGATTCCTGGGATGTCAGGACTTCCATATGAAGAAAGACTGGAGAGACTCGGCTTGTACTCGCTAGAATTTAGAAGATTAAGGGGGGATCTTATAGAAACTTACAAAATTCTTAAGGGGTTGGACAGGCTAGATGCAGGAAGACTGTTCCCGATGTAGGGGAAGTCCAGAACAAGGGGTCATAGTTTAAGGATAAGGGGGAAATCTTTTAGGACCGAGATGAGGAAAACTTTTTTCACACAGAGAGTGGTGAATCTGTGGAATTCTCTGCCGCAGAAGGTAGTTGAGGCCAGTTCATTGGCTATATTTAAGAGGGAGTTAGATGTGGCCCTTGTGGCTAAGGGGATCAGGGGGTATGGAGAGAAGGCAGGTACGGGATACTGAGTTGGATGATCAGCCATGATCATATTGAATGGCGGTGCAGGCTCGAAGGGCCAAATGGCCTACTCCTGCACCTAATTTCTATGTTTCTATGATACAGGAGAGAGTGATCCATGTCAGACCTTTGTCCTCTGTACCACCAGGCATGTGATTTAAATGGGAGCACAGGAGGAGGCAGTGGGCCACACAATGCTCAATACCAGCGAGGGACTGCTTGAAACGCTCGATGCTCTGCTCTTGGGCCAGAGTCTCCACTCTTATCAGGGGCACTCGTGTAGGCTTGGGCATTGCTGAATCAAACCGCTGAAAACCACAATGAACTCAATCTGGAAATAGTGTCACTTACACATACACAGAGTGAGAGTGAGAGAGAGTGTGAGAGAGAGTGAGAGAGTGAGAGAGAGAGTGAGAGAGAGTGAGTGAGAGAGTGTGAGTGAGAGAGAGTGTGTGAGAGAGTGTAGAGAGAGAGTGAGAGAGAGAGAGAGAGTGAGAGAGTGAGAGAGAGAGTGTGAGAGAGTGAGGGAGAGAGAGAGAGAGTGAGAGAGAGGGAGAGAGAGGGTGAGAGAGAGAGAGAGAGAGAGAGAGAGAGTGAGAGAGAGAGAGAGAGAGAGAGACAGAGAGAGACAGAGAGAGGTAGAGAGAGAGAGAGAGAGAGAGTGAGAGAGAGAGAGAGAGAGAGAGAGAGAGAGAGAGAGAGAGCGAGAGAGAGAGAGAGAGAGAGAGAGAGAGACAGAGAGAGAGAGAGAGATGGAGTGAGACGGAGAGAGAGAGAGGTGGGTAAGAATATAGGGAATGTGGGCAAGGATAAAGTGTGTAGAAGAATTAAGTTTGAAGGAAAGGAAAAGGCAAGGGATAAAGTGGAAAGAGAGGGGAGGAAGGGGAGAGAACGTGGGGGTGGAAACAAGTAAAGAAAAATGAAGAGAAAGCATTAGAATATGAGGGAAAGGGAAAAAGGGAGGGGGGGGGGGGGTGAGAAAGAGAGAGACGACCTAGAAAGCGAAAGGGCATAAAGAGAAAAAAGTTAAACAACCAAAAGAAATATCATTAAATGCTGAGGGCTAAAGCAAGTTGCCATCAAAGACCCAGAGGAGTTGTTTAAAAATTAATTCAACCAAATCGGAAATGTCAGTCTTGGATATGCAGTTTAAAAGTTAAGACAGCTGATTGTCAAATGCAAAACCAATGTGTTCCCCAATGCTGTTCCATAGCGCAGAAACCTCCCCTTCATCAGTACGCTGCTATGCAGCTTATGTTGCCCTGTGCCAACAGGGACGTCTCAGCTTCAACATGAATGGGAAGAGGTGTCAAGGTGCCGATGTACAAGCGTTATGAAGTGGCTGGAGGTGCCACAGTCACAAACGATCAGACTGCCTGTGCAATGTTCAGCTCGGCAAGACTTGGTAATTGGCCCTGACTTGAGAAGAGGCCCTGCTCACGGGCTAACGATGGAACTGCACAAGGCTGTCTTCTGATTACTTCCATATGGTCTGCAGTTCAACCGCAAAGCTGTTCCAATAATTAAAATAACTGGAATTTCCAAATCAGCAGGCACAAGCAGCATTTTGAGAACTGCTTGAAATGTTGTTTGTGGCACCACAAATGAACAGGGGAGCACTTTGCGATCACCACATGGGGGGAGGGGACACAATTATAAGACAAATGTCCGGAGCGTGCAGAAAGGTGGAAATGTGAACTGTTTTCCTGCACTGATGCTCGCTGAGTTCCTCCAGCACTTTGTTTGCCAAAAACAAACATTTTGTCATGGAAAGATACAGCATGGAAACATGCCCTTCGGCCCACTTAGTCCATGGCACCAACTTACACTGGACCTTTGTTCTACAATCCCCAAGCACCCACGTCAAATGTAACCACTCACCTACACGCGATGAGCAGCTTACAGTGACCACGTGAAACCCACCAAGTTGTTGGGATGTGGCAGGAAACCGCAGCGGCCGAGTTTAAACCCACGCGTCAGAGGGAGAACATGTAAACTCCACACAGACAGCGCCTGAGGTCAGCGCCAGGACTGAACCTGGGTGGCTGCAGCTGTGAGGCAGCAGATGCACCACTGTCCAAAGCAAGGGACTAGAAATGTAAGCTCAAGAAATCCAATTCAGGAAAAGTTATTTCCCCAGACTGATGAGACAATGGAAGTGAATGTAGAACGGGACAACACAGAACAGGCCCTTCAGCCCACCATGTCTATGCCACCCACGATGCAAAGTTAAACTAATCTCCTCTGTCTGCACATGATCCATATCCTCCTGTATCCATGTGCCGATCCAAAAGCCTGTTCAACACCACTTTCGTAACTGCGTTCCAGGCACCCACCATTCTGCGTAACAAAAAGTTGTACAGGGTCTTGGTGAGACCACACCTGGAGTATTGCGTACAGTTTTGGTCTCCTAATCTGAGGAAAGACATTATTGCCATAGAGGGAGTACAGAGAACGTTCACCAGACTGATTCCTGGGATGGCAGGACTTTCATATGAAGAAAGACTGGATAGACTCGGCTTGTACACGCTGGAATTCAGAAGCTTGAGGGGGGATCTTATAGAAACTTACAAAATTCTTAAGGGGTTGGACAGGCTAGATGCAGGAAGATTATTCCCGATGTTGGGGAAGTCCAGAACAAGGGGTCACAGTTTAAGGATAAGAGGGAAGTCTTTTAGGACCGAGATGAGAAAAACATTTTTTACACAGAGAGTGGTGAATCTCTGGAACTCTCTGCCACAGAGGGTAGTTGAGGCCAGTTCATTGGCTATGTTTAAGAGGGAGTTAGATGTGACCCTTGTGGCTAAAGAGATCAGGGGGTATGGAGAGAAGGCAGGTACAGGATACAGAGTTGGATGATCAGCCATGATCATATTGAATGGCGGTGCAGGCTCGAAGGGCCGAATGGCCTACTCCTGCACCTATTTTCTATGTTTCTAAAAAGCTAGCCCCATGCATCTCCTTTAAACTTTCTCCCTCTGACCTTAAAGCTGGGCTCTGTAGTATTTGGCTTTGCATCTTGAGAAAACGTGGACTATCTTACACCTCTCTTCACGTTATACACCTCTATCATGTCTTCTCTCACAGAAAACAGACACACAGAGTTTGTCCAATCTTTCCTCATAGAAACGAGGAACTGCAGAAGCTCGTCGCACCCTCAAATCCAGACAGCGTTATGGTAAAGCTCTTCTGCACCCTGTCCAAAGCCTCCACATCCTTCCTGTATTGGGGTGACCAACATTGAGCTGCGGCCACAAGAAAGTAAATAGCATAGGTACATAAGGTACATGAGAGAAAAATGAAATGATGGATTAGTCACAAAGAGATGAACATAAACACTGCGCAAAATGTCCTGTTTAGGGCTGTAAACTTCATGTAATTAAAAGCAATTTACAGACGCATTATCACACTCATAAACTTGTTGTGGGATTATTTACATCCTATTTATAAGACTGTTGCCAGGACTGGAGGATCTGAGCTATAGGCGGAGGTTGAGTAGGCTGGGTCTCTATTCCTTGGAGCGCAGGAGGATGAGGGGTGATCTTTTAGAGGTGTATAAAATCATGAGCGGAATAGATCGGGTAGATGCACAGAATCTCTTGCCCAGAGTAGGGGAATCGAGGACTAGAGGACATAGGTTGAAGGTGAAGAGGAAAATATTTAATACAAATCTGAAGGGGTTACTTTTTCACACAAAGTGTGGTGGGTGTATGGAACAAGCTGCCAGAGGAGATAGTTGAGGCAGGGACTATCCCAACGTTAAGAAACAGTTAGACAGGTACATGGATAGGGCAGGTTTGGAGCGATTCAGACCAAACGTAGGCAGGTGGGACTAGTGTAGCTGGGACATGTTGGCAGGTGTGAGCAAGTGGGGCTGAAGGGCCTGTTTCTATGCTGTATCACTCTGTGATTGTCTAGTTTTTTTACTAGGCTTCTGTAAACATATACCTTGTACTGCAATCCAATGAAGCAGTGGCCAGGCAGCTCATGCCATGTGAAGGAGGAGAGGAGCTCGACTTAGAAGTGGAGGTTGTTAAAGAGTATATTTCTCACTCTTTGTTAGACAATCCTCTTCCATGGTAATCAACTATATGGAAATTTACAGTCACTTGGTGTGACGACTACATGGTGAGAGATAGTCTTTTCATTAAATGAATAGGTCTAATAATATACAAAAGATTGAAAGTGAACAAGTGGAAATCATTCTAAAAATGCAATAAACCTCCAGGTTTTTATCAGATGATGTTGTACACCATTCTGGCTTTGAAATATATCTTTAAGAAAGAACTGCAGATGCTGGAAAAATCAAAGGTAGACAAAAATGCTGGAGGAACTCAGCGGGTGAGGCAGCATCTATGGAGAGAAGGAATAGACGGTGATTCGGGTCGAAACCTTAAAATATATCTTCATCCCTTTGGGTCTAAATCTTGACGGTTCCTCCTCAACAACAGTGAGAGGACATTCACCAGAACTGCACCACTTCAAGTGTGGGCAGCACGGTGGCACAGTGGTAGAGTTGCTGCCTCACTGCGCCAGAGACTCGGGTTCCATCCCGACTATGGGTGCTGTCTGTATGGAGTTTGTACATTCTTCCCATCACCTGCATGGGTTATCTCTGGGTGCTCCAGGTGAATTGGTTTGATAAAATTGTAAATTGTCCCCAGTGTGTGTCAGATAGTGTTAGTGTGCGTGGAATAATTGTTTGGCGTGGACTCGGTTGCCTGTTTTCACGTTGTATCTCTAAACTAAACTAACGCACCATCACCTTCTCGAGGGTGACAATAGACAATAGACAATAGGTGCAGTAGTAGGCCATTTGGCCCTTCGAGCCAGCACCACCATTCACTGTGATCATGGCTGATCATCCCCAATCAGTACCCCGTTCCTGCCTTCTCCCCATATCCCCTGACTCCACTATTTTTAAGAGCCCTATCTAGCTCTCTCTTGAAAGCATCCAGAGAACCTGCCTCCACTGCCCTCTGAGGCAGAGAATTCCACAGACTCACCACTCTCTGTGAGAAAAAGTGTTTCCTCGTCTCCGTTCTAAATGGCTTACTCCTTATTCTTAAACTGAGGCCCCTGGTTCTGGACTCCCCCAACATCGGGAACATGTTTCCTGCCTCTAGCGAGTCCAAGCCCTTAATAATCTTATATGTTTCAATGAGATCCCCTCTCATCCTTCTAAACTCCAGAGTGTACAAGTCCAGCCGCTCCATTCTCTCAGCATATGACAGTCCCGCCATCCCGGGAATTAACCTTGTAAACCTACGCTGCACTCCCTCAATAGCAAGAATGTCCTTCCTCAAATTAGGTGATCAAAACTGCACACAATACTCCAGGTGTGGTCTCACTAGGGCTCTGTACAACTGCAGAAGGACCTCTTTGCTCCTATATTCGATTTGGGTGAGTAGGGATGGATAATAAAACGAAGCAGCCAGTCAGGTATAGATACCAAACTATGAATGAACAAATAAACAATATTAAATTAAGTGGGACAGGAACCATAGAGATGAATTAAATGCCATCCTCCAGAGAATTATAGAACACAGAGTAAGGTCCTTTGGCTCAACTGGTCGACCACGATGCCTAGTTGAGCTGGACCCTGTGTTAGACCTCAAACATGCCAATCTATACGGCTGTCCAAATGTCCTTTAAACTGTAATTGTACCTGCCTCCAACACTTCCTCTGGCAGCTGATTCCACAGACCTACCACCCTCGGTGTGAATAGATAGTTCATTTGATAGTTCAGGAATGAGCACCAGAGAACTGGAAGTGTGCCGAGCAGATGACGGAGAGGATCAGTGGATTTCATGACAGTTTTTAAAGAGCCCACAGTGAAGCAGGTAGGTCAAAGAACTTAGAACAGTACAGCACAGGAACAGGCCCTTCAACCCCACCTCCCCCAAATGTCCATGTCGAACATTATGCCAAGTCAAACTAATCACCTCTGCCAGCACGTGATCCATAAGGGCCTGTCCCACTTACGTGACCTTTTACAGGCGACTGCCGGCACCCGTCATAGGTTGCCGAAATTTTCAACATGGTGAAAATTCAGCGGTGACCAGAAAGACACTATGACTCTTTGGAGACCTCTCACGGCCATACAGGCGACCCCTGGCGTCTGAAGAAGGGTTTCGGCCCGAAACGTTGCCTATTTCCTTCGCTCCGTAGATGCTGCCGCACCCGCTGAGTTTCTCCAACACTTTTAGTCTACCTTCGATTTTCCAGCATCTGCAGTTTCTTCTTAAAACCCTGGCGACATGTCGCAGGAGACCTCTACCGGTGGGCGGCGCGACTCTGGTCAGCAGCGGCCTCTGCAGTCTGTCCGTGTTTTATTATTTTCTGTCTGTGTTTTTATGTAGTTTTGTTATTTTTTTTGGGGTGTGTTGTGTGTGTGGGGGGGGGGGGGTGGGGGTGGGAGGGGGGGGGGGGGGGACTTTTTAAATCTCTCCCGGCACGGGAGACCCGACCTTTCCTCATCGGGTTTCCGTTGTCGTTGGGGCCGCAACGAGGAGCGGCCTCCAACAGGAAGAGACCGGGGACTCTGGTTTACGACTCACCGTCGCCGTCGCGGGGCTGGCCGAGTCCGGAGAGCGGGTGGAGCGGTGGAGGAGCGCTGCTGCTGCTGCTGCTGCTACCGGAGAGTCGGAGGCTCCAACGGCAGGACTGTGGACGGCGGCACCGGGAGCCCGCGGGTCCCTGGAGGGAGACCGCTTTTCAGGGCTCTCGCAACGGCGACTTCCCCCGCCCGAGTTGCCGGGTTGAAGAGCTCCTGGAGCGGGGCCTACGTCACTGCCCCGCGCGGCTTGGAATGGCCGCGGGACTCTGCGAGCGCACGCCGGGGGCTCTAACATCAAGACCCGGTTACAGGCGACCTCGCACCACCCGGCGTGGCTTTAATGGCCGCGGGGACAATCGCCATCGCCAGCCGGGGGGGCTTTGACTTTGACTCTGACATGGAGGGGGGGGGGGGGGGGGGGGGGGGGGGGGGAGTGCAGTGGAGAGATAAGTTTATTTGGCCTTCCATCACAGCGATGTGATGGATGTTTATGTAAATTATGTTGTGTCTTGGGTCTATGTGTTTGTAATGTATGGCTGCAGAAACGGCATTTCGGCATTTCGTTTGGACCTCAAGGGGTCCAAATGACAATTAAATGTATCTTGTATCTTGTATCTTGTACGACCAAACAGCCTGTATGGTCGTGAGAGGTCTCCAAAGAGTCGTAGCATCTTTCTGGTCGCCCTTTGAAAATTTCAGCGACCTACGACGGCAGTCGCCTGTAAAGGTCGCGCAGGTGGGACAGGCCCTTTATCCCTCCATTCCCACGCGCCTATCTAAAAGCCTCTTAAAAGCCGCCATCTTATCTGTCCCCACCACCAGCCCTGTAGGTCGTCCCAGGCCCCCACCACTCGAAGTAAAAAAACCAAAATTAAAAGTGAGAAAGAATTGAAAACATCCGTGGCCTTGATGGCAACTGATTCAAGTGCGGATCAGTGGGACCGAGGATAGATTTGGGAACAGGTGATGTTGACAAGTGATACGGAAGGGAAACAAACCCGTCAGGCGAACAGAGATTAAGGAACGAATGTAACCTTGGCAGATAACATTCAATTTAATAATGTGTGAAGTATCACATTTTGGGTGCAAGAATGGCAGATAGAAATGCAACTGAAACAAAAAAAAAAGCGGATAATGAGAAAAGATCGGCTTGCTCTTGCAAAAACAAAATCTGGCACTGACATCACAAGAGACATTTGGAAAAACAGGATGCCCATACAAAAAAAAAATAATCAGAGCATTGTACTACCCTCATTTGAAATTTCCCATTCAATTTGGCTGCTCCATTTGGCAAAGAAACCTGTGATTCAAAAGGATGATGCGTTGGGGGTGGCACTGATATAATCAGACGCACTCGCTTACAATACACGGAAATGAGTTTAAGCACCCATCTCAGTGAAGTTTAATATCAAGAAATCAGCTCGATAAAAAAAATGTCCGCACAATTGCTTCTGACTGAGAAATGCAACGTCACTGAAAATCAGCCATGGTGTTTTAATAGACATTGGGGCAGATCAAGGGTGAGTTATAAAAGAGTATCCTGGCCAACAGAACAATGATAGCAGGTAGAGTTGCTGCCTTGCAGTGCCAGAGACCCGGGTTCCATCCTGACTACACATGCTGTCTGTATGGAGTTTGCATGCTCTTCCTGTAACGGCCAGGTGACCCAGTTTCGTCCCACACCCCAAAGACGTGCAGGTTTATGTTAATAGGCTTTGGTAAAATTGAAATTGTCCTTAGCGTGTAGAATAATGCTAATGTACGGGGTGATCGCTGTTGGGTCGAAGGGCCCCGTTTCTGCACTGAATCTCTAAAGTCTAATGGAGCACACCCACATGGTTGCAATACAAATTAGAGGCTACACTTTGCCACTAGTCTAAGGTTGTATTCCAGTAGATCGACCAGTTTAGGAAGGAAAACAAGGACCCATGTAGAGAGTTTGTGCTGCATGTCAAATAGCTCATGAACTATTTGATCTAGGAACTACACCGTCCAATATTGGATGGAGACACAAGGAACTACAAATACTGGGATCTTGAACAAACCACAAAGTGCTGGAGGAAGTCAGCAGGTCAAGCAGCATCTGTGCAGGGAATGGACAGGCAACATTTTAGGTTCTTTAGATCCCTGCCATGTTAATTGCACCACACTTCTTAGCTAGCAGATTGAATCGGATACGGTACTCTCTAGTTCTCTCTAGCTCTCCTCTCGTCCTTCAAAGGTAGATGTTGAACACCACCTAATTCTGTACTAATTCTGTACTCAACAGAAATGCAAGCTTTAGACTTTAGACATACAGCGCGGAAACAGGCCCTTTGGCCCACTGAATCCACGTCGACCAGCGATCGCCCCTATCCTACACACTAGGGACAATTTACAATTTTACCAAAGCCAATTAATCTACAAATCTGCTGTCTGTACAGAATTTGTACGTTCTCCCCGTGACCATGTGGGTTTTCTCCAGGTGCTCCGGTTTCCAATACACATAAAGACTTAGAGTTGAAGCCTTATAGCGCCAGAGACCTGGGTTCGATTTGATACAGCTGCCTTTGTGTCTTTTTATTGTAAACCAGCATCTACACTTCTGTGGGCCTGCATCCCGGAAAATACAGAGTGCTAGAGTAACTCAGTGGGCCAGGCAGCATAGAAACATAGAAATTAGGTGCAGGAGTAGGTCATTTGGCCCTTCGAGCCTGCACTCCCATTCAATATGATCATGGCTGATCATCCAACTCAGTATCCCGTACCTACCTTCTCTCCATACCCCCTGATCCCTTTAGCCCCAAGGGCCACATCTAACTCCCTCTTAAATATAGCCAATGAACAGGCCTCAACTACCCTCTGTGGCAGAGAGTTCCACAGATTCACCACTCTCTGTGTAAAAAATGATTTTCTCATCTCAGTCCTAAAAAGATTTCCCTCTTATCCTTAAACTGTGACCCCTAGTTCTGGACTTCCCCAACATCGGGAATAATCTTCCTGCATCTAGCCTGTCCAACCCCTTAAGAATTTTGTAAGTTTCTATAAGATCCCCCCTCAAGCTTCTGAATTCCAGCGTGTACCAGCCGAGTCTATCCAGTCTTTCTTCATATGAAAGTCCTGACATCCCAGGAATCAGTCTGGTGAACCTTCTCTGTACTCTCTCTATGACAAGAATGTCTTTCCTCAGATTAGGAGACCAAAACTGTACGCAATACTCCAGGTGTGGTCTCACCAAGACCCTGTACAACTGCAGTAGAACCTCCCTGCTCTTATACGCAAATCCTCTTGCTATGAATGCTAACATACCATTTGCTATGTTTATACTGCAAGTCAGTTATGCTCTGAGACATGATGGTCAGGGCTCGGTGCATTTGGTCACACCAGGTCTCTGAGTAGGTGGTACACAATCTCTGGAGAACATGGATAGGTGGCGTTTTGGGTTGAGGCCCAAAGGATCCGACCCAAAACATCACTGAGTATAGAAGCTGGGATGTAATGTTAAAATTGTACAAGACATTGGTGAGACCAAATCTGGAGTATGGTGTACAATTTTGGTCGCCCAATTATAGGAAGGATGTCAACAAAATAGAGAGAGTGCAGAGGAGATTTACTAGAATGTTGCCTGGGTTTCAACAACTAAGTTACAGAGATAGGTTGAATAAGTTAGGTCTTTATTCTCTGGAGCGCAGAAGGTTAAGGGGGGGCTTGATAGAGGTCTTTAAAATGATGAGAGGGATAGACAGAGTTGATGTGGACAAGCTTTTCCCTTTGAGAGTAGGGAAGATTCAAACAAGAGGACATGACTTCAGAATTAAGGGACAGAAGTTTAGGGGTAATATGAGGGGGAACTTCTTTACTCAGAGAGTGGTAGCGGTGTGGAATGAGCTTCCAGTGGAAGTGGTGGAGGCAGGTTCATTGGTATCATTTAAAAATAAATTGGATAGGCATATGAATGAGAAGGGAATGGAGGGTTATGGTATGAGTGCAGGCAGGTGGGACTAAGGGGAAAAAAAATTTGTTCGGCACGGACTTGTAGGGCCGAGATGGCCTGTTTCCGCGCTGTAATTGTTATATGGTTATATGGTTACCCACGTTCTCCAAAGATGCTGACTGACCCGCTGAGTTCATCCGGCACTGTTTTTCCTCCCCCCAATCTGTCCTCATAATTAACATATATACGAGTTAATAATGGACATAATGCAGGTAAAATGGGACTAGTGTTGATGAGTGCAATAGTTTTTGTGGATGTGGTGGGTCGAAGAGTCAGTGTCCGTACTGTACTTCTGTCTGACTCCCCTTTTACACAGGCAGCAGGTTGGAAGTTCATACTGCAAAGTCAGTTATGCTCTGAGACATGATGGTCAGGGCTCGGTGCATTTGGTCACACCAGGGCTCTGAGTACGTGGTACACAATCTCTGGTGATAAGTTCATGGTTCATAAATTATAGGAGCAGAAGTAGACCATTCGGCCCATCGAGTCTACTCCACCATTCAATCACGTTCGATCTATCTTTC
This sequence comes from Leucoraja erinaceus, assembly GCF_028641065.1. Classification (NCBI taxonomy): domain Eukaryota; kingdom Metazoa; phylum Chordata; class Chondrichthyes; order Rajiformes; family Rajidae; genus Leucoraja; species Leucoraja erinaceus. The sequence goes on along the minus strand of NC_073378.1, from coordinate 135,670,302 downwards.
CATCTCAACCCCATGCGAGGCATAGGAGAGACCTGATAGAAATATATAAATCGATTATAGTCATTTTCTCAGGGTGGAAATGGCAAAGACTAGATGGCATAGCTGAATGGAGAGTGGAGCCAAGTTTAAAGGAGATATGTGGGAGAAATTATTTTTACACAAGAGGGGGAGGGGGGGAAGTGCATACGACACGCTGACAGAGGTGGTGGTAGAAGTAGATATGATAGTGGTGTTTAAGAGTCTTTTAGACAGACAAATGGATATGCAGGGAATGGATTGGCATGGCTCACATGCAGGCAGTTGGGATTAATTTAATGGCATCATGTTCGGCACAGATAATGTGAGCTGAAGGGCGCTGTGCTTTTCTATGTCCTATGTTAAAACACAATTATAAAGTACTGTCTGCTGCGGAGTGCCACAGACTGAAATGGTGCTGGAGAAAACAGCAGTAGGAAGAGTGTAGGGATAGGAGGCTTGCAGGAGGAGGCAGGCTGGCTTTACAACTTGGAGCTGCTGGAATGGGATCTGTTTTTTTCGCCAGCATTGTGGTGTGATGTCTGTGCAATTATTTCAGGAATAAATTCCAATGGGTTGCACGTGCCATTTTAAACCGAGGCAGACATTTGTGATTTCACAGATGTGACAAAACAATTTGGGTCGCAGCACTCAAAACACAGACTTCAGAGGGGTGATTCGTTACAAATGTCTCTAGTTCTCAGTTTGGACTTTTGGTGTAATAAGATTTTGGATCTGGCTGCTTTTAAGAGCTTGCACATACAACACTTATTGTGTTCAGATCTGGGGCTCAACTCAGCAAGGGCACTGCAGGGTATTGAGTATAGAAGTTGCAAGGTCATGTTGCAGTTATACAAGACATTGGTAAGGCCGCATTTAGAGTATTATGTTCACTTCTGGGCAGCGTGTTACAGGAAATATGTTGTCAAGTTGGAAAGGGTTCAGAGAAGATTTAAAAGGATGTTACCAGGGTCTGAGCTACAAGGAGAGGTGGAGCAGGCTGGGACGCTAGTCCTTGGAACGCAGGAGGATGAGGGGTGATCTTATAGAGGTGTATAAAATCATGAGAGGAATAGATCGGAGTCTCTTCCCCATAGTGGGGGAAATCGAGAACCAGAGGACATAGGTTTACGGTGAAGGAAGAAAGATTTAATAGGGATCGGAGGGGTATCTTTTTTTCACACTAAGGGGGTGGATGTATGGAACAAGCTGCTGGCGAAGGTACCAGAGGCAGGGACTATTGCAAGGTTTAAGAAACAATTGCACAGATACATGGTTAGGACAAGTTTGGAGGGATGTGGTGTAAACACAGGCAGGTGAGACTAGTGTAGATGGGACATGTTGGTGGGTGTGGGCAAGTTGGGGCAAAGAGCCTCTCTCCACACTATATCACCTTATATAAACCCTTCTATATATTGGTTCACCACAAGAACTATTTACTCGATAGTTATAGCTCTCTGTGACCAGGATGGCCAGTGTCAGTAGTTGTCCCACAAGCTTTTACTCATCTCATTCCCTCCTTGAAAGAGATAGGTATAGAAGCAGTTTCTCAGCCTTTACCAATGATATTAGAATGGAGAACAGTACAGCACAGAAACAGGCCTTTCGGCCCATACGTCTGTGCCAAACACGATGACAGAATAAACTGATCTCATCAGCCTGTCAGTGATCCGTGTCTTTCCAATACTGGCAAACCGATTGTGAGAAAACCAGCACTTAAATAAAAAAACTTTTAGAGATACAGCGCGGAAACAAGCCCTTGGGCCCACGCCGACCAGCGATCTCCCCGTACACTAGCACTATACCACACACTAGGGACTACTTACTTTTTTTTTTTAAACCATTGCCAATTAACCTACAAACCTGTACATCTTTGGAGTGTGGGAGGAAAACCAGAGCAGCCAGAGAAAACCCACGCGGTCACAGGGAGAACGTGCAAACTCCGCACAAACAGCACTCATAGTCAGGGACGAACCAGAGTCTCTGGCGCTGTAAGGCAGCAACTCTACCGCTGCGCCACTGCGGCGCCTCAAGTTATACGCTTAATTTTTCTTTCTGCTGTTCTCAAAGCTGGAAATGCAAAGATTTATCTGAAGGCTGACTACCAACGTGAGATCAGTAACCCACTGCCAAGAGCTTCATCAGTTTGCAGTGTCAGTGGAGTTCCACCAAGGCAATCTGACATTTTGAAATGACAGGATTTCAATGCATGCCTGAAGTACGGCCCCACCTGTAACTATTAAAAATGACAAAATATGCTGCAAGTCCAAGGTTCAGACCCAAACACAATGCCTTTCCCCCTCTGCCCCACTTACTGCCACTTCCCAACATTGATTTGTGCAGGTGACATTCACTTGGGTAAAATAGGTCATCTCAGTTCTGCCCTTGGCCTCAACCACTACTGACTTCAGCTTTCAAAACGATGATTAAATCCACTATGTTGTTCCCATGACCTGTATTTTGACACCTTGGAACTAGCTATAAAGGGGAGGTTGCACAAACCTCGACAGTTCTCTCTGGACCATCCGAGGCTGAGTGGAAACCTGATAGATGATAAATAAAATGATGACAGGCATAGACAGGGTCATTAGTCACAACCGTTTCCCCATGAGTAGAAATGTCAGAGACGAGAGGGCATAGCTTCCAGTTTGGAGGGGAGAAGTTAAACATGAGTGTGACATTATCCATGTGGTAGACAAAAGTGCCGGAGAAACTCAGCGGGTGCGGCAGCATCTATGGAGCGAAGGAAATAGGCAACGTTTTGGGCGGAAACCCTTCTTCAGACGTGTTGCCCTTTAACAGATCACAGTTTACTATAATCAAATCTGCCTCTGTGCCTCAGTTTGTGATTCTCCTTTGTGTCTCAAAGTTTAATATTAAAGTCAATCACACTATGGTGATTACTAGATGTGCCTAACTGTTGCAGTGTTATGTAATTCCATTTTGTTACTCATCATTCAATTCACTCTGGCTCCTTTCTCATCAGTTCTAAAGCACATTCATTTAAGAAGATGGCTGGGAAAACAATTGTTGCTTTGGCATTGGTTTATTTCAAAGTCAGAATCCCTCAATGCAGCGATGTGATTTTAGCAACATCTCTTTGATAACATAAACCCATGAATTAGGAGTGGGAGTAGATTATTTGGCCCGTGAAGCCTGCTCCGCCAGTCATCATGATCTTGGCTAATCTTCTTCTGGGGAACGATGTACGTGTGTGTACTCCTCGCTCCCTCTGCTCCACACTGTGAAATCCCTGCCTGGGCCCACTTGCCAAATGCAACGCCTCACACTTATTTGAATGGTGCACCATTTGTCATTCCTAGACCCACTTGTCCCGCTGATTCCTTCAGCCAAATTCACACTTCCTCACACACTCGGCTTGCCTCAATCTCCTTGAACTCTCTTTACATCGCCATGCCAGTTCCACCTCAGTTTCACCGAGTTTTATATTCTCAGCAAACTCGTTAAAATCACCATTAGTCCCTTTCCCCAAATTGCTGATATAGATTGTGAATAGCTCAGGCCAAAGAACCAATTCCTACAGCAGCCCACAAGTCTGTCAACACACAGAAAATCAATCCCATTCATTACTCTCGGTCTGCTAAATTATTCTCAACCCCAGATGCTCAGTACTCGTATTGCAGCTCCTCCAAAGCTCTACTATGAGAAGAATTTACTCAAAGAAAGGTACTTCTTATTTATGCTTATGGGCTTTTTTAAGTGTCAGTTTAGTGTAGAGACACAGAATGAAAACAGACCCTTCACACAAGTCTTTGCTGGCCATCCATGCACAGCAGTTCAATGTTATCCCATTTTTGCATCCACTCCCTACACACTAGGGGCAATTTTACCAGAGGCCAATTAACCTACAAACCCGCAGGTCTTTGGGATGTGGGAGGAAACCGGAGGAGCCGGAGGAAACCCACTTGGGGAGAACGTGCAAACTCCACACCCGAGGTCAGGATCGAACCCCGGTCTCCGGTGCAGCAGCTCTACCAGCTGTGAACAGTGCCACCCTTATCAATGGCTATAATTGGTCAACAAAGTGTGGCTGGTGAAGCAATATTGACCAGAGGGGTTCAAAGTGATTTTTGTTCTGAATTAGGCACAGAGGAACATTCCAATAGGAACCGCTACCTCCAGATGAAATAAGTTGGGGCAGAATTTCAAAAAGTAGCCCAATTCTTGCATCACTTTCCAGTATATAGGCGTCTATGGGCCTCCGATTAGGGATGGGCTAAAGCCAAGCTGCGATACAGCCAGTTTGCCTGCCAACATTTACAATGCAAGCTGATGCAAGAGCAACCACTTGAAGAGTTGGCAGAGTGCACTGAACATGCCCCAGGGTAATGTCATGTCTTCAGAGCTGAAGAATGCAAAAGGAAGTTGGGAAGAGCATAAAAAAGACAAATGGTTTTTAATTAGCAAAAGAAAAATACAAGGCAGATCCATTTTGTTGTCCATTGCTCACAGATCAAGTCGCCCCAAGCAGACTCAAGCACGTAATCAAAGTGGAAAAGCACTCATCAATCAAGCTCGGCCGGCAATCACAGGACTGGGTGTGAAGTGAACACAATGCAAACATTAGACATCAAATGTTAGCGGCTTTCATCAAAGTCAGGATCTGTCTAGCACTGGCGTGGCAATCTCTACTGGAAGAGTTGCCAACCCCCGTGCTATCACCTACAAGGCAGGCATTTCCAGGGTTGGAAGGGCCATCTTGCACGGCTATGAAAATCAAGGTCAAACATGTCAACTCAGACCAATTCCAAACTAAAGTGACAAGGCGATTTGGCTTCATGTTTCAATCAGACTGGGGAACAGATTACAGCTTTACACGTCCCACTTCCTATGCCCATCCCCCAAATGAATGCTGATCATCTCTCAGGTCTCAGTTCCATTACATCACCCTCATATCATGCAAGATTACACGCTACATAGAATAGTACAGCACAGGAACAGGTCCATCGGCCCACAATGTCCTTATTGAACATGGTGTCAGGTTAAACTAATCTGCCTGCACACGATCCATATCCCTCCATGCCCCGCATGTCCAATGTGCCTATCCAAAAGCCTCTTAAACACCACGATTCAATCTGTATCCAGCGTACTCCAGGCACCCACCACACTCTGTAAAATACTTCCATCGAACAGCACAGTACAGGAACGGGCCAGTCGGCCCACAATGTTCGTGCCAAACATGACTCTAAGTTTAACTGCTCTCATCCGCCTGCACTGATCCATATCCCTCTTTTCCCTGTACTTCCACACGCCTACCAAACAGCCTCTTGAACACCACTATCATATTCGCCTCCATCACCACCACCCCCGCCAATGCATTCCAGGTCCCCGCCACTTGTCCATTAAACTTTCCCCCTCTCACCTGATTGCCATGCCCTCTAGCGTGTGATATTCCCACCCTGGGAGAAAGGTTCTGACTGTCTACCCTATCTAGGCCTCTCATCATTTTATGTACATCTATCAAGTCTCCCCTCAACTTCTGACCTTCCAGAGAAAACAATCCAAGTTTATCCAACTTTATAGTTAATACCCTCTAATGCAGGCAGCAATCTGGTAAACCTCATCTGCACCCTTCCCAAGCCTCCACATCTTCCCAGTAACGGGGTGACCAAAACTGCACACAAAACTCTTGGCCTAGCCAAAGTCCTATAGTGCTGCATCTTGACTTCCTCACTCTTATATTCAATGACCCCGGCATCCAAATGTCTTCTTTAACCACCCTATCTACTCGTGCTGCCACAAACTTGGACTCCAAGTTCTGCACATCAATGCTGTTAAGGGTCTTGCTATTAACTGCCTACTTTCTCCTAACATTCCACCCAAAGTGCAACATCTCACACTTGCTTGCGTTTAACTCCATCTACCATTTCTCTACCCATTTCTGCAGCTGATCTACACCTGCACGATATCTTCTGAAAGTTGCAATGCCTCCAACTAGATAGGGCAAACAGCCAGAAGCTTTTTCCCCAGGGTGAAAAATCTAATACTAGAGGGCAGAGCATCCTTTCCCCACATCTGTCCTTTAAACTGTGCCTCTCTTACCTTACAGCTCTAGTATTTGACATTTCCACTCTGGGCATAAGGTTGTGGCAGTCTACACTATCTATGCCTCCCATAACTTTATATACTTCTATCAGGTTTCCACTCAACCTTCAATATTCGAGAAAACGATCCAAGTTTACAACACGAACAGTACAGCACAAGAAGAATGTCTGTGCCGAACATGATGCCATCTTTAGACACCAGTCTGAAGAAGGGTCTCGAACCGAATTGTCGCCTATTCCTTCTCTCAGTAGATGCTGTCTCACTCGCTGATTTTCTCCAGCATTTCTTTTCTACCTATGATGCTAAGACTAACTTGTATCTACCTGCACGTGATCCATATCCCTCCACGTACCTATCCAAAAAGCTCTTAAATGCCACTATTGGATCCGACTCAACCACCTCCCTGGCAGTGCGTTCCAGGCACTCACCACCCTCTTGTGAAAAGAACTTGACCCTCAAAATCTACTTTAAACATTGCCCCATTCATCTCCTTTAAATTTTGCCCCTCTCACCTTAAAGCTAGGCCCTCTAATATTTGATTTTTCCACTTGGGGAAAGACTGGAGTTACAACAGGCAATGCCACAAAGCTCTCTCTCTCAAATCATTTATTAATAAAGCACAGGAACTAATGCATCGGTAAAAGGTTAATTGTGTTTCATTTCCCCAATGCTTTTGAGATCCTAAGAGTCCTTCTCTAAAAACCTTAATCCGTGTTATTGGTTTAATCAAGAAATCTTTGCACAAAATTAATAAAAGACCAAGCCAATGTTATTTTTGTTCTATCCCTTATTTTTATCCACTGTCAAATCTATTGGTACATGGCATCCTATCTTTTTGAAAGAGCAAAGATCTCAGTGTGATTGGTGGTGCGTTTGGTTCAGCTGCAAGATTTATTCACTGTTCCTTCACAAGAGAACCTGAGGTGGAAACAAATTAAAGGGCAATGCATCTTTTTCATTTCTGCTGAAGTTAGAATTGCGTTGCTAATCATATTCATTTCAGTTCAACTTTGGAACATCAGTAAACAGCCAAGTGAACAAGGTACACAAAAATGCTGGACAAACTCAGCGGGTGCAGCAGCATCTATGGAGCGAAGGAGATAGGCAACGTTTCAGGCCGAAACCAAAAGGTTTCGGCCCGAAACGTTGCCTATCTCCTTCGCTCCATAGATGCTGCTGCACCCGCTGAGTTTCTCCAGCATTTTTGTGTACCTTCGATTTTCCAGCATCTGCAGTTCCTTCTTAAAAACCAAGTGAACAAGATTGAAATCTATACTTTTAATTATTTGTCATTTGAATAGATACAGGGAATGTTAACAGTTTAACACTAACTGGGATAATAAAATAAATGTGCACAAAGTCGCCTTTTTCAAGCAGTGCCTTGTGAACAAAGTATTCTGGCATCTAATTAAGGATATTGAAGGACAGCCTGGAAAGGGGAATGAGATTTGGTAGCAACTATAGCTACAGTAAACTGACTTGTGTGGATAAAATCACAGGACAATGTGATAACACTTGTATTCAGAAACCAACTGTATTAAGAGCAACAGGAAAAGGCCATTTTGCTCGTGAACTTGTCTGACATTCAATGACTGATCTGGCTGCAAAATTAGTTTAGTTTAGCTTAGAGATACAGCACAGAAACAGGCCCTTCGGCCCACTGAGTCCGCGCCAACCCAGCGATTCCCCCACACTGACACTATCCTACACACACTAGGGACAATTTTCAATTTTACCAAACCGATTAGCCTACAAACCTATACATCTTTGGGGTGTGGGAGGAAACTGGAGCGCCCAGGCAGTCACAGGGGGAACGTACAAATTCCGTACAGACAGCACCCCGGTGAGGTAGCAAATCTACCGCTGTGCCACCGTGCCGCCCATAATCCCACGTAAATTAACCAAAAATTGTTAGTCTCAAAATGATCAAAAAACCCCACATCAATTGTTGTTTATGGAAGAGTTACAAAACATATACCACTCTTTATATACAAGGCCTTTCCAACTTCAATGGCTCTTATTTTTAGACTGTACCCTCAGCCATATCACTAATAAATCTGTGAGGCCCTTCCAATCTAAAACAGAACAGCGTGGCCAACAGGCCCTTTGGCCCATCGTTTTTGTGCCGAACATGATGTTAATCTCCACCACCATTGGCAGCGGGTTAGAGGCACCTGCCATTCTCTGTGTAGATAAACTTGCTCCGTACATCTACTTTAAACTCTGCCTCTCTCATCTTAAAGCTGTGCTCACTCAACATTTCTACCCTGGGACAAAGGTTCTGACTGTGTCCCTCCTGACTGTAGTCAAACTAAACTCTGCATCGCATCATTTTATACACTTATCAGGTCTCCCCTCAGCCTCCGATGCTTCAGAACAATCAAGGTTTATCCAACATCTCCTTGTAGATAATACCTTTCAATCCAGCTATTCTGTGGTGGGTGCCCAGATCGGCCCAAGGTCTCAAGGTCTGATCCACCATCTACACAATTTCCAGCCCCTTGCACCCTAATCCTCCACCGTTGGAAAAGAAAACGTTTCTGCCCAGATATCTTTGGACCTCCACTGCTTGCAGCTTTAGACTGGTTAGCACGTGACAAAAGCTTTTCATTGTACCTTGATAGAAAGTCAAACTTTTCACCATTTAGATAATGCTCTTTGCTATCCTTTATCCACCTTGAAGGAGACAACTCCACGTTGAAATAGACTTGTCGAGGCTTTGGTCATTCAAGTCATCTATCGATTCCTCTTTGTAATTTCACGTTTCAGTCTACTTAGCATTCTCAGCTACATGTCCTTTGCCTTCTTCAAATTTGGTCACATTCCCCTTCCATCCAGACACGAGTCGTGGCACAGAAACAGGCCCTTCGGCCCACATCATTCAGATTAAAATACGGCCAATAGCTGCAGCTCCAACGTTGATTATTGAAAGACACCTCCAGCCACATCCTACTAATTTGATCCTGCTGGTCTGAAGAAGGGTCCCCAACCCCAAAACACCACCAGCCCATTCCCTCCACAGATGCTGCCAGACTCACAGAGTTCCTCCAGCACTTTGTGTTTTCCCTAGACTCCAGCGTCTGCAGTTCCTTGTGTCTGTTGATATGATCACCTGTCATATGTGGACCTTGTGGCTAAGGGGATCAGGGGGTATGGAGAGAAGGCAGGTACGGGATACTGAGTTGGATGATCAGCCATGATCATATTGAATGGCGGTGCAGGCTCGAAGGGCCGAATGGCCTACTCCTGCACCTAATTTCTATGTTTCTATGTCTATTTTCAGCCCTCGATGGCTCATCTGATTCTCTTGCAAGATTGAAACTCGTGTAATTTTCAATCTCAAAGGGAGAAACATAGAAAATAGAAAATAGGTGCAGGAGGCCATTTGGCTCCATCGAGCCAGCACCGCCTGCCTGCCAGCCAGAACCCTAATAAAATTAATTATCAATAATATCTATGGATATTCACCAATCTATGGATATTCACCAATCTACTACTTTAAAAAAGTCTGCTTTGAAGACATGCCAGAACTGACAGCCTGGATTTTTTTTTAAACTTGAGCTAAATTGGTTGTAGTTACGAAACACACGTGACTAGAATCAGTTTGTGCAATGGTGTACTGATGGAATAACATAAACAACTCTTGCGATGTTTCAGTTCTTATTTCAGCCTGCAACTCATGCTCTACAGTTTACCCTCATTTTCCTAAATTGGTGGTTACGGAACTGATGAGCCTTTACACAGCTAGATCAAGAAGGAAGTTCCTCTTCTGTGATAAATCAGCCAAGCCACACAAACCAGTTCAAAAGGGGTCTGTCTTTCTTTGTCACAAATATGTTACATCTTCAAACGATATTGTTGTACCAGTCAAATCGCCTTCCACCTTCTCTGTGACCATTAGCCTGTGCCACACCAGCTACCTCCCATTTGCTTTTGGGCCAAAGGGAGTGTTCCTGTGCTGCACTGTTCTATTGGGAGACCCATCACTCAATGCTGGATTACAAAAGGTTCACTAATTGACAATTGTGCAGCTTCTTTATGAAATACAAACACAGCGACCATTCAAGTTGCGTCTAAACGACATGAGTAACGTGCCCTTATCCCTAAATTGTTGCCGTGGCTTCTTCAGTCATTTCCTCCTGGACTCCAATCCTACTGGCCAACTGGGAACGAAGAGCTCTGTATTTATTCCCTCAAGTGGTCCTGCAAAGGTCACTTATCTACATACCGTTGACTTGTCGAGTCCATCAACCAACCATCCAAATTGTCGTCTTACAAATTTGCACCATAAAAATAACTAGAGTAATGGATCCATGCCAACCTGTATTGAGCTCAACCAGGTGGTAATACTTCACACGAGCCTGCAAAGTGGGGGGGGGGGGGGGGGGGGGGGGAGGGTTGTGGCAAGAATGGCTCATGGATAGAGGATAAAGGATTCCATTCTCAAGGTTTCACACCTATGGGCTTTCCTCTCTCTTTGCCTGGGTCTACTGCAGGCTGATTGGCAGATTGATTGCTGTGACCACCATTGTGCTTGGCTGCGTGGCAACACACACCCACACACACACCCGCGCACACACACACACACACGCGCACACACAGACACACACACACGCGCGCGCACACACACACACACACACACCCGCGCACACACACACACACACACACACACACACACACACACACCCGCGCACACACACACACACACACACACCCACACACACACACACACACACACACACACACACACACACCCGCGCACACACACACACACACACACACACACACCCCCGCACACACGCACCCGCACACACACACACCCGCACACGTGCACACACACACACACACAGAGCAATTTACTGCAAATGATGGAATTCTGAAATGTTGTTGATACCAGTAGATATCAGCAGGTCAAGCAACAACTGTAAAGCAGGAAGAGTTTCAGTGAATCAAGCAATATCTGTGGAGAGAAAATAACTTTTTCTTCTTGCGTATGGCGTGCACAGCCTACAGTTGTAGGACAGCTTGTTCTATTTGATCTTATTTGATTGTGCACGCCGAGTTGATTGCATTCGTCGAAACAGGGCAGATCACATGAAGGTTGCAATCTTTCACCCCCAAGAGAAAAGAGCTAACATTTCAGATCAACTACCTTTCAGCTGAACTGATGAAAGAGCATCAACTGAAGTGTTAACTCACTTTCTCTCTCCACAGATATTGCCAAACCTGCTGAGTATTTCACCACACTCTGCTTTATTTGAGGTCCAGGCTGACGAGTCCAATTTGGAAATACTGTGGGAGGCCTACGAGTCTTCTTTCAGTGAAAATAAGACGATGACATTGTATCGAGTAAAATATTAAACCGAGAGGAAGAAAGGAATGAAAGCACTTGACATTGATGTTAATGTTGAATTTGTTTCAGGATTATACTTCAGTAAAGGATGGGTGTAAAGTACCACACTTCTCAATATGTTTTGAAGGTGGTTGTTATAAAAATGCACCCATGGGGAAACACCACAACTTGGATGGAAGGTTGGGTTCCAGATATTCTACCTCAGAGGTCAATGCTGGACCATCTTTTCTTCTGGCAAAGCAGAACGCAAACTTAAAACATGCCAAGGACACGGAAATTGGGGGAGGGGGGTTGCAAGCAGAGGGAATTACTACAAAAGACAACAAACATAAATGCAGACAAAGCTGCAGAAACAGTGAAGCAATGAAGCAACTTGAAGAGATGAAATACACTGGATGGAACTGGAGCAGCTCCATTATTGTTGATGGATGTAGACTGAAACCTGGATAGCTAGACATTCAAAAATACATCACGCCAGGCTAGAAAAGGAAGTGTTTAAGAAGGAACTGCAGATGCTGGAGAATCGAAGGTTACACAAAAACACCCGAAACGTTGCCTATTTCCTTCGCTCCATAGATGCTGCTGCACCCGCTGAGTTTCTCCAGCTTTTTTGTGTAACCTTAGAAAAGGAAGTCGTTGGATAAAGCTATATACAAAAAAAAAAGACTACCTCCCCATTTCACCCCAACCAACTGTGAATAAGTTTCAATAAGGTGATATTTACAGATTTCAGATTTGGGGTCGAATCATAAAAAATCATTTAAGCCCAGTACAGATTCATTAGTATGCTCAACCTCAGAAACTGTGGTTCGGAGGAGATTTACAGCATTGAGACAACTTACACTGGGAAGGTTTAAGAATTACAAAGCACTTTCCATCAGTAAGTTCTTTCTATCTGTAAGCCTATTAGACCACGGAAACCCATGACGAGGTTCTTCAGCGGTTTTAGAACGCTCACACAAAGTGTTGGCTCCATCGCAATAGGACAAATGGCTTCCAGTAGCTCGGGAAAAAGTCCTCACATTTTCTTGAGCTGATAAATTACTTTTGAAGGATGCATTGGGGTTGGGTGGATAACTAAGCAGCTAATCTACAAGCTCCCAAGAATTGTTAATGACCAGCTTTTGTGATGTTGGCTAAAGGATATATATATCGGGTGGACTATGAGGGGGGAGAACTGGATATTTTTGGTGCCTTCCCTCACAGTGAATTCTGCTGTGGGGGGACGTTTCATGTTGATTTCTATAGTGTACTGTTTCTGTGTCTTTTGTCTTTTTCTCTTTTTTGATTTGTATGGATTTATTGCATTGATCTGTTCAATTAATTTAATCAATCTCTGTAAAGCACTTTGGTTCAAATACTGGTTTTGTTGAAAAGTGCTATATAAATAAATATTATTATTATTATTATTATATATATATATATATATATATATATATATGTGAATCAGATCTGCAATGTTTAGTTTACAAATATTAGGACATATTTAAAATCACGAGGCGAAGAGCTGGCAATGCTTGGCTTTGGCAAGGAGGAACTTTAAATTGGGATCATTTCCTCAGCTTTTTAATGCTGCATTTCTGATCTGAAATCATTTTATTCCACAAATAGTTCTCCCGTTGTGAAAATTAAGATTGCTCTGAGAAACAAAAGAAAGAATAACTTGTCATTCAAGCCGCAATTTACATAAGATTCCAGCGGCAACACTGCGTTAATAGGAGCAAGACGCACCTTAGCGACCGACCCATTCTCCTCCACCGCTGGGGACTGAACATTGCTGTTGCTGTTGATGTTTGCCGATTCCACATTGTAGTCGCGAAAGCAGCAGAAGAACGAGCTGAAAAAGCTCCGACTCCTCTGCTTCTTCAAGCTGAGGCCGCTCTGAGAAACTGAAATGGAGAGAACAAAATTCAGCTGAAGAAAAACAATGGCATTCATTCTAGTACAATTCTAGAGGCTGCTTATCCTTGCTAGCGGTACCCTATTAAACACAACTCCTTTCCTTTGCACCAAAGCAGATTGGAGGGGAGGAGAAGAGTTGGTCTCCTTGTTAACAAAGCTTTCAAAATCATGTTGTGTAGGTAAAACTGCTCAGACCTGTTGGGTGAAAACGTTCAACCTGAGGAAGGATGAGATTAAGCTGGAGTACAGAAAAGATTCACCAGATTCACCAGCCAATAACAGGGGACAAGTTATAAGGAGACACTGGATGGAAGGGACTGAAGGGAGACCTTATAGAGATTTAGAAAAATCATGGGGGCATAGATAAGGCAGATTGTCTCCTTTTCCCAGCAAGGGAGATTTGGGGGGGGGGGGTCTAAAACTAGTGGGCATAGGGGAAAGAGGGAGCTGAGGGACAAGTCGTTCACACAGAAGGTGATAGAGGGGAAAAAAATTTGTTCGGCATGGACTTGTAGGGCCGAGATGGCCTGTTTCCGTGCTGTAATTGTTATATGGTTATATGGTTAGAGAACGAGCTGCCAGAGGAAGCAGTAGAGGTGGGTGCAATCACACTGCTTTAAAGACAATTGGACAGGTTCATGGGCAGGAAGGTTGAGAGGAATATGGGCAGAATACAGGCAATAAGGACTAGTTCAAGAACGCACCTTGGTGGGCATGGATATGATGGGCCAACGAGCCTGTTTCCATGCTGCGTAACTCTCGTCTCAGAAATACATGCAAGGTCATGAGCTAGAAGTAAATCATTGTGGATGCATTGGGGTCCAAGGGTTGATGGGAGTGAGAAACTAAAACAAGCGAGTGCATGATCTGTGCATTCAATACGTATAAGGGATTGATTGTTACGGGCAACTTAGATTGGTCCAAGTGAAGAAATCGTGCAACAAGTAAACAACAAACATAAGGCCATTCCGTCATCAGTTCTTTTCTCTTTTGCACAGCTACCCAATTAATCCCATTCCCTGCTCCTGCACATTCCCCCAAAATGCATTCATTTCCTTCTGAAATGTACTGAGCCTGCCATGACCACTTGCAGTCAACACATTCTAGATCATAATAACCTGTTCAGGGCTTCCTGTTCTGCCAAGTCTATATTCCCTGGTTTATAATCCTTTTTTCCACTGGAAACAAGGACTGCATATTTACTCATTCAAAATCCTTCATAGTTTTGAATACATATTAATGTTGTCTCTCTTGTGCCTCCATTTTAACTTTCTCTTTAACCATGTCCAGCCTGTAAGGAACAACCATAATGGCCCCAGTGCTTCTAGATGACAGAAGACCTGTATTCTTGAAGTGGTTACTGGAGAGAATCCATTTTATCCCAAAACTGACCTCGTCCAAATGCACATTAAAGTCACAAGTGTTTCATCACAGTGAGCTGCCAAAGAATGTTGCAGGAAAGAACTGCAGGTGCTGGATTAAATTGAAGGTAGACACAAAATCAGATTCAGATTCAGATTCAATTGTCATTGTCAGTGTACAGTACAGAGACAACGAAATGCATTTAGCATCTCCCTGGAAGAGCGACATAGCAAATGATTTGAATAAATATTAATAAGTGTCCGGGGGGGGGGGGGGGGGTGATTGGCAGTCACCGAGGTACGTTGTTGAGTAGAGTGACAGCCGCCGGGAAGAAGCTGTTCCTCGACCTGCTGGTTCGGCAACGGAGAGACCTGTAGCGCCTCCCGGATGGTAGGAGGGTAAACAGTCCATGGTTGGGGTGAGAGCAGTCCTTGGCGATGCTGAGCGCCCTCCGCAGACAGCGCTTGCTTTGGACAGACTCAATGGAGGGGAGTGAGGAACCGGTGATGCGTTGGGCAATGCTGGAGTAACTCAGAGGGACAGGCAGCATCTCTGGAGAAAAGGAATGGGTGATGTTTCTTCAGACTGTTGAATGTTTTACATCCTCAATGCCACTAACCAAAACCATACATTTCCCTTGACCATCATGGCACAATCCAGACTGTTGACCGGCTAAACTCAAAGCATACTCAAATCTGCGGCAAGGCTGCGCATTGGTGGAGTTGTTGCCTTTCAGCGCCAGTGACCCGGGTTCGATTCTGACTACGGGTGCCGTCAGTACAGAGCTTGTACGTTCTTCCCGTGGCCTGCATGGGTTTTCTCCAGGTGCTCTGGTTTCCTACCACACTCCAAAGATGTACAGGTTTGTAGGCTAATTGGCTTGGTGAAATTGGAAATTGTCACTAGTGTGTGTAGGATAGTGTTAGTGTAAGGGGATCCCTGGTGCCTGTTTCCACTCTATCTCACAAATTTGGTGCTTATTCTCCACAAAACCTCCTTGCGCCATCTCACCTGAGCAGCATATCCCCCTGGTAGACAAAAATGCTGCAGAAACTCAGCGGGTGAGGCAGAGCTATGGAGCGAAGCAAATAGGTGACGTTTCGGGTCGAGACTCTTCTTCAGACATATCCCCCTATTCCATTCTAACTGGTGATAATACCCAGTTCCTTTGAAAGTCATGTCATGCAACTGTTGGACTGGAATCATCAGTCCATGGATAAAGAAATTGCTTCTGAATTTCAAGTGGTATATCTTGGTGACCATCTTGTACTCCCTGTACACACATGACTGTGTGGCTAGGTTTAGCTCCAACTCAATAATTAAGTTTGCTGATGACACTGTGGTGGTGGGCCTGATCTCAGACAACGACGAGAAGGCCTACCGGGAGGAGGTGGCTGATCTAGCACTCTGGTGCCAGGATAACAGCCTCCTCTTGAACATCAAAAAAACAAAGGAGCTGATCATGGACTTTAGGAGGGCACATCATCCGAGGACGTACACTCCATTGAGGATAAATGGGGATCCTGTGGATAGGGTGAACTGTTTTAAATATCTGGGAGTCCACATCTCCGAGGATATGACATGGGCATCACACGCCTCAGCACTCGTGAGTAAGGCAAGGCAGCGCCTTTACCACCTCAGGCAATTGAGGAAATTCAGAGTGTCTCCGAGGATCCTCCAGTGCTTCTACGCAGCGGCGGTGGAAAGCATCTTGTCCGGGAACATTACCATCTGGTTTGGGAATTGCTCTGCCAAGGACAAGAAGGCTCTGCAGAGAGTAGTGCGTTCGGCCGAACGCACTATGGGAACTTCACTCGCCCCCCTGCAGGAACTATACAACAGGAGGTGCAACTCCAGAGCAAATAAAATCATGGGAGACCCCTTCCACCCCTGCAACGGACTGTTCCAGCTGCTACGGTCAGGCAAACGCCTCCGTTGCCATGCGGTGAGAACGGAGAGGTTGAGAAGGAGTTTCTTCCCAGAGGCAATTTGGACTGTAAATGCCTATCTCACCAGGGACTAATTCTACTGAATGCTTTTCCTTCCATTATTTATTATGTAAAAGAATATGTGTGTTATGATTGTGTTTATAATTTGTTTGGTTGTTTTGTTGTTTCTCTTTTGCACAAAAGTCCGCGAGCATTGCCACTTTCATTTCACTGCACATCTCGTATGTGTATGTGACAAAGAAACTTGACTTGACTTGTACTAATGACTACCTTACTATATAGGATTAGCATCTTTGCACCTACTTTGATAAAGGTTTGTTTATGCACATTATCTCCCAGCTTTCCAGGACGTAGAGAATAGCTCTTTTTCAATCTTTATACGCAAGCGTAGTTACAGAACTGTTTGTGCTTACATATTCACCAGTGCCTCAACGTCCTTTTCACCAGAACAGTCAGATCAAATTTCTGTACAACGTTCAGAGTGCAGATAAAAATAGACACACTCGATACTTCCTCAAATCAATTGCGGTACACCATTCCAACAGAGACTAAATGTAGTTCATAAAATTATCCCTAAGCCATTTGCAAGTGGAGCGTTAACGTCATTAGGATGACCATTATCTCAAAATTCATTACTGTTTGTACCACACAGTCGAAGTACCCTGACAAGAGATTCTGGCAAGATGCAGCTTGCCTCTATCCACTGAAAACTTCATAGTCAGTGCAATAACTCATGGTCCACCAGGCACCAGAGATCTCACGCTCCGGTACATTTCCCAGTCATGAGGTATCCACGGCAGATACCTCCAATATTATGTTTGCCTTCAAAGTGTGATTCGCACTCATTGCTGCGATAAATAGAAGCACATGCCAGCGATGGTTTCCAATGCAGCAGTTTCAGATCCTCAAAAGCAAAACACTTCAGTCGTTGTATATCTGCTGGAGATATTGCTCAGGCTGCTTCTCTTCAAATGTTCATTCCATTTCCTTTGCAAATGTTGACTGACCCTTTCAATTTTTTTTTTAGAAACCAAGAACTGCAGATTCTATTTATACACAAAAGTGCTGGAGTAACTTAACTGGTCAGTTAACATCTTTGGGTGACATTTTGGGTCGAGATCCTTCTTCAGACTGATTGTGGGTGGGGGGGGGGGTAGAAAGCTGGGGGAAAAAAGATGAAAAAGCCCCTTCCCAGCCTTCTTCTTCCCTCCCACTCTCCCTGCAATCAGTCTGGAAAAGGGTCTCGGCACAAACGTCAGCTCTCCATGTTCTCCAGAGATGCTGCCTGACCTGTTGAGTTACTCCAGCACTCTGTGTCCTTATCATTTTGTTTTTGTTTCATTTCAAGATGTAGATCTCTAACTTTGTGCTGTGGGGAAAAGCAACAAGCGCAGCAGGCAAGGTGCACAGAATGAGGGTAAGTTTGTAAATGGATAGATTTAGGTTTGCTTTGCTTGCTTTGGTTGAGGGTACCATTATCACCACAGCAGCCGAGAACAACTGTGGTATTCTTTCATGGCACATCGAGGACTGAATGAAGTAAAATATGTTCAGGTCACCAGTGAAGGCCTGCAGACTGGCTGACTGCCATCCAAGATCAATAAACGGCAAAGAAACACTCAATCAGCAGAAGGGAAGGGGAAATGCTTTCAAAGACTCACTTGATTAAGAGCCGAGAAGTTAAACCAGCAGTCCTATTTATAAATTGGTTGCATATTTCAAAAAGCTCCAGAAGCATTGATCTAACTTCAGAGGCTCCTGCAGTAAAATTCACACATTATAAAATCTTGTTGTTTTCATTTACTTCAGAATGTATTTAACCATTTGCTTGATCTCGAGTGATTCACTTCTAACAATCTGGCACAAATCTTGGAGAGCACATCATGACAAAGCTATATTGAGGACATGTGCTTTCATTTAAAAAAAAAAGTCCATTGCAAAGAGATGTTGCTTAATTCTGGCCTAGAACATGTGAAAATGTGAATGGATTAATTGGCGCAACCCTAGTCTCCTAACGCGTTTACAACCGCCGTGGTTATTGAGGCAATCTACAGCACATATTCGCTGCATACTGAGAACACGCCGAACTACACACAAGATTGGTGCCGCAGAAGTCACGGTCATCATTTCTAGGAGCAGAATTGGCCCATCAAGTCTACTTTGCCATTCAATCATGGCTGATCTATCTTGCCGTCTCAACCCCATTCTCCTGCCTTCTACCCATATCCCCCGACACCCTTGCTAATCAAGAATCTGTCAATCTATACCTTTAAAATATCCATTGGCTTGGCCTCAACAGTCTTTTGTGGCAATGAACTACACAGATTTGCCACCCTCTGACTAAAAAGAATCCCTCCACATCTCCTTTCTAAAGGTAAGTCCTTTAGTTCTGAGGCTGTGGCCTCTGGTCCTACACTCTCCCGCTGGTGGAAACATCAATGTCAATTTGCATCATTAGGTCATTTCTTGTCCAGCCACAACCATTGACCCATCTTGGAAGTTCAACAAGGGAGGTTCGTTGCCCTCTATGACCTTTCTTGTACAAATGGGGTGCTGTAAAGGACTGCCAGAGATGAACAGTACAAACACTGAATTCTCCAACTTTAAGTGTCACCTCCAGACAACCTCCCTCTTCCCTGTGACGCCCCTCACCATGGCAGGCACCCATTTCTCCCACCCTCCTGCACCTTCTTACACTGATCTCCCATCCTAGAGAACCAAATTTCCCTTTTATCGTCCATCAACCCCTCCCACCTGTCATTTCACTTTCACTCCTCGTCTCTCCTTCTCCGACACCCTTTTTCTCCTTTTCACCTCCCGTCTTTGTCACTTACCCCGCCCATCTACCAATCAAACCCCACTCGCCTTATTCCACATATCACTGGCCAAACTTTGCCCCACAACCACCTCGCTTTTCCAGCTTTCTCCCACCTACTACTATAACTCTGAAGGGACACGACCCAAAACATTGTCTGTCCATTCCCCCCCACAGATGTCGCTTGACCCGCTGAGTTCCTCCAGCAACTTGTGCTTTGCTTTTAAATGTAATAATGACGATCTTTGTATCCCAGTTGCTTCTGAATCCAGTTCGCAGCAGTAATCAAAACAGGTCCTACTGGAATGTATGCTTTTCACACTAAAATATGTGTTTGGCTTAATCATATAGGGAATATTTAGGAGACATTTTGCCCCGATATGTCCATGCTCAGGCATGCATTCGATCCAATCCTCCTCCGTCGGTTTACCGTCACATATTATTCCACATCATTTCCATAATGGTTAACCATCTTCCTCAGCTAGGATCCCCATCTCTATTGCTCCTAGTAGCAAATGGCAAGAGTAGGCTTGAAAAGGTGGTGTTGTGGATAATGAAGTCGATTTTCAAAGTCTACAGAGAGATTTAGGCCATTTGGAAGAGTGGGCTGAAAGATGGCAGATGGAGTTTTAATGCTGATAAGTGTGAGGTGCTACATCTTGACAGGACAAATCAAAATAGGACGTACATGGTCAATGGTAGCGAATTGAGGAATGCAGTTGAACAGAGGGATCTAGGAATAACTGTGGATAGTTCCCTGAAGGTGGAATCTCATGTAGATAGGGTGGTAAAGAAAGCTTTTGGTGTGCTGGCCTTTAAAAATCAGAGCATTGAGTATGGAAATTGGGATGTAATGTTAAAATTGTACAAGGCATTGGTGAGGCCAATTCTGGAGTATGGTGTACAATTTTGGTCGCCAGATTATAGGAAAGATGTCAACAAAATAGAGAGAGTACAGAGGAGATTTAGTAGAATGGTGCCTGGGTTTCAGCAACTAAGTTACAGAGAAAGGTTGAACAAGATAGGTCTTTATTCTTTGGAGCACAGAAGGTTAAGGGGGGACTTGATAGAGGTCTTTAAAATGATCAGAGGGATAGACAGAGTTGACGTGGATAAGCTTTTCCCATTGAGAGTAGGGAAGATTCAAACAAGGGGACATGACTTGAGAATTAAGAGACAGAAGTTTAGGGGTAACATGAGGGGGAACTTCTTTACTCAGAAAGTGGTAGCTGTGTGGAATGAGCTTCCAGTGGAAGTGGTGGAGACAGGTTCGATTTTATCATTTAAAAATAAATTGGATAGGTATATGGACGGGAAAGGAATGGAGGGTTATGGTCTGAGTGCAGGTAGATGGGACTAGGGGAGAATAAGTGTTCGGCACGGAGGAGAAGGGCTGAGATGGCCTGTTTACGTGCTGTAATTGTTATATGGTTATAAGGCATGCGTGTAAGATTTACACGCTTATCTTTCTGTTTTCAGTGAATCATGGCTGCTACTTACATCTTTGATTTTACATGAAAGACATCGATTTAGTGGAAGCATAATCTAAAAGGAAAAAACTCACGAAATAGAAAGCTCAACATTTAGTACTGGAGCATGACGACTCTCTGCAAGGTGGTCCCAAAAGAGGATCTACTATCATCCAATCCAATACAATCTCCCAACTCTTAAACTTATGCTCCATTAAGCTGCACTTTGGTATTTATTTGTGTCTCTGCTCTGCCTGTTGTTTCATATTTGGCTTGATTGTTTTCACATATAGTATTATCTGATTGAATTGGATTAGCATGCAAATAAATATAATTCACTGTATCTTAGTACACGTGACAATAATAAACCAATACCAAATGTTTAAAGAACAGAAGGAACCGCAAGCAGTGCTTTGGAAAAAGCTACAACATTTACACACAAAAGATTCTTGATTAGTAAGGGTGTCTGGGGTTATGTGAAGAAGGTAAGAGATATGGGGCAGTGAGGGAATGATATGTCAGCCGTTTGTTGAATGGCAGAATAGTCTTGATGGGCCAAATGGTCTAATTCTGCTCCTATAACTTATGTACTTAACTACAGATGTTGGAATCTTGAGTAAAACATAAAGTGCTGGAATAACTCAGCAGGTACTTTAGGAGAAGATGAACCCTGTCCCCCTGTCTCCATCAATGGTGCAGTTTACCAGGGAGTACAAGTACTTTGGAGTGTACCTGGACAGTAAACTGGACTGGTCCAGGAACGCTGAGGCCCTGAACAAGAATGGACGGAGCCGGCTGTACTTGTTGAGAAGGCTCCGCTCCTTCAACATCTGCAGTAAGATGCTGCAGATGTTCTACCAATCGGTGGTAGCCGGTGCCATCTTCTTCACTTGCCGTGTGCTGGGGCAGCAGGGCGAAGGCTGCAGACGCCAACAGGATCAACAAGCTCATCAGGAAGGCTGGCTCCATCCTGGGGGCGGAGTTGGATTCATGGGAGGTTGGTCTTGGAGGAGAGGATGCTCCTCAAACTGCGGAGCATCTTGGACAATACACCCCACACCCTCCATGACACACTGGTCAACCTGAGGAGCACCTTCTGCAACAGACTGGCTCCACCAAGATGCACAACAGAATGCCACAGGAGATCCTTCTTCCCTGTGGCTATCAAACTGTACAACTCCTCCCCCTTCTGTCGTGGGGTAGACTGAATTCCGCTCCACAGACTCGAGCTCAGAAATCCAAGCTAACAAACTAGTGCATCATGCAGAAGGAAGTTCTCTTTCTTGTTGCCTTTCAGATAAAATGCCACATTTAACTCCTTCAGGGTTACACAAAGGATCCAAAGCACTCCTTA